>NC_085138.1:3408322-3475275 GCF_035046485.1 Aedes albopictus | reverse complement strand
TAATTGAGGTGATGTCTGTGTGTGTGTATGTGTGTGTGTGTATGTGTGTGCGTGTGTGTGTATGTGTGTATGTGTGTGTACAAAAAACTCACATCACTTTTTGGCAGTAAACCTCAACCGATTCTAATGATCGACGGCTTATTCGACGCGGCATACAGTCGCATTGTTTCCTATTGAAAATGGTTCGGATCGGTCCAGCCGTTCCGGAGTTATGGTCATTTAGGTGTTCCGGACCGGTACCCCTGGGAGGGGCCAGACATGAAAATACAACAAACCCATGCATGCGGCATATCAAACCACGGCATTTTTGATCATCTAATGAACGGTTAGCAGGCAAATAGTCTCAGACCATATCAGAACCGGTAGTGTTCCGGAACCGGTTCTGGGTGTCCCGCCGGAAGTGGCCATATATAAAATTGAACATAACTCATTCATGCGACACATCAAACAGCGGCATATTCGGTTACCTGATGAACGGTTAGCAGGAAAATAGTATCAGATCATATTTAAACCGGTAGTGTTCCGGATGTCCCGCCGGAAGTTACCAAATATAAAAGAGAACCAAACCCATGCATGCGACACATCAAACAGCGGCATTTTCGATGACCTGATGAACGTTCAGCAGGAAAACAGTATCAGACCATATCCGGACCGGTTGTGTTCCGGAACCGGTTCCGGATGTCCCGCCGGAAGTGGCCAAATATAAAAAGAACCAAATCACGCATGCGACACATCAAACCACGGCATTTTCGATAATCTGATGAACGGTAAGCAGGAAAATAGTCTCAGACCATATCATAACCGGTAGTGTTCCAGAACCCGTTCTGGGTGTCCCGCCGGAAGTGGCCAAATATAAAATTGAACATAACTCATTCATGCGATACATCAAACAGCGGCATATTCGGTAACCTGATGAACGGTTAGTAGGAAAATAGTATCAGACCAATCTAAACCGGTAGTGTTCCGGAATCGGTTCCGGATGTCCCGCTGGAAGTGGTCAAATATAAAAGAGAACCAAACCCATGCATGCGACACATCAAACAGCGGCATTTTCGATAACCTGATGAACGGTTAGCAGGAAAACAGTATCAGACCATATCCGAACTGGTAGTGTTCCGGAACCGGTTCCGGATTTCCCGTTAGAAGTGATCAAATATAAAATTTAAGGAGTGATAGTGGAGATCATAAATGGTGAAAACAATGTGTACGCATATGATCAAATCTCAACCGTTACGTAGTAATTGAACTTTACATGTTTTTGACCTTGCTTGCCTCAAACTGGCTATTACTTGAAAATGATCAAACTTATCACAGCTTTTCCTAATTCGAAAGTTTATTAAATTTTCTATCAAAAAAGAGCTTTCAATCTATTGGTTTAGTTGAATAACTTAGTTTTTTAAAACAAATAAGCTCGAAAGTATTGTTTGCCTTTTTCGTACACCGAAGTGTACTGAAAGGCTATATGTTCAATCAAAAAATCAATTTTCGATAGAAGGTTCGGAGGGTCAAGTCACATATACCAATCAACTCAGTTCTACGAATTGAGATGATGATTGTATGTGTGTATGTATGTATCAATGATCGCGTCTCAAAAGTCAAGATGACGACTGTGAGTTTTAGGACTTGAAACCATGCAATATGGATATATTTTATATGAAGAAGAAATCTGGGCTCCAAAAATGACAAAGAGAGTATCCAAGAGGCGCAGTATCATAATGTCCGAGGCCATAAAGTCCCAGGACTTTATGGCGCATTTTTTCGGGGCATAACGTCCGAACTTGCAGATACGCCACGAAGTCCAAGGAAAGAAGGCACATAGGACATAATGACGCATCCAAACTTTTGGACGCTATTTCGCAAAAAAACGCGACTTAATGTCCGGGACTGTATGGCCTCGGACGTTGTGATCCGGCCCCTATCCAAGATGGTGGTCTAAAATCCAAGATGGCAGCTCAAAACTCAAAATGACTTCTGTTTAATGGAGTTTTAGGCTCTAAAACCGTTCAATATGGGTATATTTGGTATGGGAAAGACAACCGGAGGTCAAAAATAGATACCAGAATATCCAAGAAGGCGTCTCAACATTTAAAATGGCGGTTGTTTAATGGAGGTTTGGGCTCTAAAACCATTCAATATGAATGTATCTGGTATATGGAAGAAGTCTGGAATCCAAAAATAGCGACCAGAATTTCCAAGCTGCCGGACTTTAATCCTAAATCGTGGCTCAAACTTCAAGATTGCGGTTCAAAAATCAAAAACCAGATAAACGTTATGATCTCTGATGCCATGAAATGGATTTCTGTTAAACGAGTTGTGTAGAAATGTGTTTTCGAAGGCACGAGAAAGGCGCCATCACCGCTAGGTGGATTAATTAGGGTTTTTGTTTATATTTTTTATGTGCCCTTTCCTTTTCAGTTGTTATTAAAATTCTGTAATTTCTCATTGCTAAATTTCAAGAAAAGAAGGGACCATTCAATAATTTTTCATGCAATTTTAAATCCAAATGACTGCTTTTTGGTTTCCTAGAATGCTTCTATGGAATATAGAAAAGTTAGCATTTGATAATTTGGAAAGTTTTCATGAACCATTCAATGCTGTTTTATGAAAACTGGAAACACTGGCAGTGCCAGACGCATTAAAATATAGAATCACCCAAGTCAAAGTTGATCGCGTGCGAAACTCAATTCAGGGGGCAGCACTATTCCGTCCAAGCAAGTAAAATCGATTTCAGATCCGCTCCCCTCTGACGACTCTGTCCCATAAATATAATGCTGGATTCTCTGCAATAAACCATTCCAAGCAGGCGAGACGGTGGTAGGTCATTCAATGATTTCCGTGCGTTGGAGGTAGCTACATACAGGGGAAACCCGTAGAAATTCGAAGAACCCGCTTGTCTGTCACATCAAACCGTCAGTGTTCTATTGCACCACACCGTAGACATACAAATTCTAATAGCAGTGTCATTAGTCAGTAAATTATAGCGAAGCCAATGGCTCACGTAATTTTCCTATCCTGTTCGTCTGCTGCACCTTCCAATCCACCCCGGGCAGGACAATGCGATGCAGATGAACTTCAGAATAAGTTAATGACGAAGGTACCTACTGCACCCTCATTGCATGCAATCATCCAACCACTCACCGACCGGCGCGAATCGGAACGATGCGCTCTCTTCAAACACACCGACCGACAGCATTCGTCCCTCCGCGCGCGGAAGGTGCGTGTTTCGAAGCAGTTGCTTACTGCTGCACATCAAAGTAGCCTTCGACTGCTGCACCCAGCACCTCCCACCACCCCGCTACGATTAGGCAACGCTTTCGCTTGCCGCGCGAGCGGTCTACTTCGATGATGATGACGACGCGATGGGTGGCGAAGGCGACGACGATGACAATGACGGGTGGTGGTGGTGCCTCCTGCAGCCTGCTACGATGCACTCACAGCATGCGAATAAGGATTATAATGTGCACAACACTGCATTCGCATCGCGGAGGGTGGCACACAAACCGGTAAGCTGCACAGAGTTGAAAGTATGTATCTGTAATCACAGCACAGTGCGAGGATGAGGGGGAGAAGGTATGCGGTTGCTTTTGTTTTTGTCGCTCGTCATAGTGTGCTCTGACGGTTTCTCAAAATCTGTATGAATAGTCGGGAAAATCCTCCTCGGTTTTTCGCGTTCGCTTTGCGATTCCTTCATTTTCCGTTCGCTCATTTATAAGTCAACGAAGCTCTCCGTGCGTCCGTGCAGCTGGATGGTGATTGCTTCAGGATCCATAGGGTGGTGGTTGATGACTGCTGTTGAGAGTGAGCTTTGTATGGTGTTGACGGATTATGTGGTGCTATTCGGAATGGGTGGCGGATAAATAGCTGGAGTAAAAACAGGTGGAGGGCAGCGAACATTGGGAATTTCTCCAATCTAGCTGGTATTTGTATTTTGTAATTATTGTTATTTTTTTCGTGTTTTAGTATGCAAAATACACAATTTCTACGAAACTTTTAGGACATGTAATATATTATTAGCCGAAAATGGCAGAAAGGGTGGCATTCAAATAGAAGAAATTATAGCATGCTGTGCGCGCGAGCGGCTGCGTTTTCAAAACTGTAATTCCACAGACAAACAGACGTAACACCTTGAACGATTTTCATGGAAATCCATCGCCCAGTTCACACTAGCATTGTTAGCCTTTAACTAACAATACCCAAATATCCGTGACACTTAGGCCTGAGAGGACGTAGAGGTTTCTACATACATTTTTGCCCTTCTCGTACACCAAAGTGTACTGAAAGCCTATATGTTCACTCAAAAAATGAATTTTCGATAGAAGGCTCGGAGGATCAAGTCACATATACCAATCAACTCAGTTCGACGAATTGAGATGTCTGTATGTGTGTATGTATGTATGTCTGTGCGCAAAATAAGTTCTTTCACTTTGATGGCACTTCCTATTGGCCGATTTTTCGGATTATAGCTCGAATTTTACCGCCTTGTTTGCTATTGAAAATGGTCCGGATCGGTCAAGGCGTTCCGGAGTTATGGCCATTTCAGTGATCGGGACCAGCACTGGTAGAACTGGCCGTATATAAAACTGAACCAAGCTCGATTGGTTCTGCGGCGATTTTTGTAGCCTTTAGCATGGTTGACAAATTTTGTGAAGAAACCAACACTGAAGACCAAAAATTTCACGATGTCGGCCCAAAATTTAAGATGGCAGCCTAATATTCAAGATGGCGGCTGTTTAATAGAGTTTTAGCTCTAAAACCAGGCAATATAGAGTATATTTGGTGTGGAGAAGATGCTTGAAGTTCAAAAATGGCGACCAGAATATCCCTTTTAGGCCCTAAACCATGTAATATGGGTATATTTGGTATGGGGAAGATGTCTGGAGTCCAAAAATGGCGACCAAAAGATCCAAGATGGCGGTCTAAAATCCAAAATGGCTACTCCAAATTGAAGATGGAGACTGTCTAATGAAGTTTTAGGCCCTAAAACCATGCAATATGGGTATGCTTGGTATGGGGAAGATGCCTGGCAGCTGTTTAATTGTGTTTTAGATCATAAAACCATGCAATATGGGTGTATTTGAATGGCGAAGATGTCCGGAGTCCAAAAATGGTGACCAGAATATCCAAGATGGTGGTCTTACATAAATCGAGGATAACGGCTTAAGGCGAAACTGGAAGCATATTCTCATTTTTTTCGGTTTTTGATTTTTTTATTAAATAACGAAGCAATATTTCTAACGATCTAAACTCCAAGATGGCGGCTCAAAATTCAAGATGACGGCTGATTAATGGTGTTTTAGGCCATAAAACCATGCAATACGGGTATATTTGGTGTGGGAATTGAGGAAAATGTCTGGAGTCCAGAAATGACGACCGAAATATCAAAGATGGCGGTCTTGAATCCAAGATGGCGGTCAAATCTAAGATGGCTTCTCCAAATTAAAGATGGAGTCTGTTTAATTGAGTTGTAGGCCCTAATACCTTGCAATATGGGTATATTTGGTTTGGCGAAGATGTCCTGAGTCCAAAAATGGTGACCAGAAGCAGACCTGGTGTGATGGTTAGAACACTTGACTATCACGCCAAGGACCTGGGATCGAATCGCACTCCCGACAAACTCACAAAATGTGAGTTCTTCCTTCGGAAGGGAAGTAAGGCGTGGGTCCCGAGATGAACTAGCCTAGGGCTAAAAATCTCGTTAATACAGATAAAAAAAATATCCCAGATGGCGGTCTAAAATCCAAGATAACAACTCAAAATCAAGATGGCGGCTATTTCATTCAGCTTTAGACCCTAAAACCATGCAATATTGGTATATTTGGTATGAGGAAGATGTCTGGAGTACATAAATGACGACCAAAATATCCAAGATGGCGTCCAAAAATCCTAAAATTGGTGGCTCAAAATTCAAGATGGCAGCTGTTTTATCAACTTGTAGGCTCTAAATCCATTCAATATGGCTATATTTGGTATGGAGAAGATGCCCGGAGTTCAAAAATGTCGACCAGAATATCCATGATGGCGCTCATAATTCAAGAGGCGGCTGTTTAATGGAGGTTAAGGCTCCAAAATCATGAAATATGGGTATATTTGATATTATGTAGAAAATGTCCGGAGTTCAAAAATGACGACCGGAACGCCAAAAATAACAGCTGTTTAATGGAGTTTGAGACTCTAAAACCTTTCCCATATTATATTTGGTATGGGGAAGAAGTCTGGAGTCCAAAATGGCAACCAGAATATCCAAGATGGCGGACTTAAATCCAAAATGATGGCTGAAAATTCAAGATTGTGGTTAAAAAAGTTTAAGGTTGAAACATTAAAAGCCAGATAAACGATATAATTTCCGGTATCATGAAATGGATTTTTGTTAAACGTATGAAAGTGCGATATTCATCAAAATGTTACTTGAGGTTTGTCGAAAATGGGGTTTCGAAGGCACGAGATCATCGCCATGGCCATCACCGCTAGGTGGATTAATTAGGGTTTTTAGATGTACAGTCAGGTCTTTTTTTACGCGGTTTTCATTTACGCGGCCGCGTAAATGAAAACTCCATATAAAAAAAAATTTCATCGTCTTATTTTTGCATGATTCGTCGAGAAATGGTGAGACTTTTTTTACGCGGTTTTTCGAATTTTGAACTGAGTTTTTTTTTTACGCGGTACGTATCCCCCGCGTAAAAAAAACCTGACTGTACAACTAATCTACCTTTCCCATCCCTCAGCTGTCGCAGAGAAGTGGCCAGGACAACTTTAGACCGTTGGAGGATTGCGTCAATCTTGTCAGTGAGTCAGTGATTAGCTCCAAATCTCTGTTTTTTGGTATTTTTTTTTTTATTTTTTTATTTGGATACTTCTGCAAGAATGCATCGACGAATTTCTCCAAAAATTTTCCCATAGCTTCCTTCAGTGTTTCCATCAATACTTCCTTTAAGGATTTCATCAGACTTTCCTCCGGGAATTTCTTGTTCCTGTGCTTGCTTCCGAGGATTTCTGGTATTTCTTCAAGGGATTTCTCCATATATTTCTTCAAGAATTACGCTATAGAAGGCTCCAGTAATTCTATCTGGAAAGTATTTTCGCAAGATTTTTTTTTCTAGGAAATCTTTTAGAAAATTTTATCAGAGATTTTTCAAAAATTGATCCAGGAAATTCTTCAACAATTCGTCCAGAAATTATTGCAGACATGGAATCCTTCAGATTTTTTTTAGAAATTCCTCCAGAAATTCTTCCAAGAATTCGTAAAGAAAGCTTTCCTGGGATTTCCTAAGGGATTCCTTATGGGGTTTCTTCTGGAATTCTTCCAAGTATTCCTCCATGAACTCCTCCAAGGATTCGCTCGGGAATTCCTTCTGTGATTCTTTCAGGAACAACTACAGGGATTATTTTGAAAATTCCTCCAATAATTCCCTTAGGAACTCTTCTTTGGATTGCTTCAGTAACTTTTCCTGGAATTCTTTCAGGAACTCCTCTAGGAATTAATCCTGGATTTCCTCCAGGAAATGTTTAGGGATTCCCTTAGAAATTCTTCTTGGCATTGCCGAGATTCAACCCGTAGTTTCTTCAGAAATTCTTCCAGAAATTGCTTCGGGAATTGTTACAAGGATTCCTTCATGAGCTTCCTTCACGAACTCTTCTAAGTTCTCCTTCACAATTTCTCCAAGAATTCCTTCTGCGATTTTTTAGTGGTTCCTGCTGGGATTTCGTCAGGAATTCATCCTGACATTCCTCAAGTGATTCTTCCAGGAATTCCTTCAGAGATTATTCCAAGAATTATATCAGAGATTTCTTCAGAAATTCCTCCAGGAATTGCTGCAGGGACTCCTTCGGGAATTCCAGGGATATATCCAGCAATTCTTCCAGGCATTCCTCCGAGAATTCCTCCAGAGATTCCATCAGAAATCCCTTCAGGGATGCCTCCAAGAATTTCTATAGGAATTCCTACAGGTATTCATTCAGACATTCATCCAGGAGTTCCTTCAGTAGTTCTTCCAGAACTTCCGCCTGGGATTTCTTCTGGAATTCTTCCTGGGATTCAAGGGATTGCTCTCCAGGAATTCCTCCAAGAATTAGGACGGGAATTTATCCACGAATTCGTCCTGGGATTTATCCAGGGATATCTCCAGGAATTCCATAAGGGATTCCTCCAGGAATTCCAGGAAGTCCTCCAGGAATTACCCCATGAATATTTTTTCAGGAATTCATCCAGGAGTTTCTCCAGCAATTTATCCAGGAATTCCTCCAGGTTTAGCTTCAAATATTTCTTCAGCAATTCCAACAGGAATTTCTCCTTGAAACACTCCAGGGGCTCCTTCAGATAATCCTCAGAATGTTTCCAGAGATTTTTCCAGGAACTACTACAGAGATTCCTCCAGGAATTACTACAGAGTTTCCTCCAGGAATTGCTTCACGGAATTTATCTAGCAATTCTTTCAGGGATGCCTTCAAGGATTTTTCCAGAGATTTCTCCAAAAATTGCTTCAGGGATTCCTATAGAAATTTCACCAGGGATTTCTCCACAAACTTCTCCAGGGATTCCTCCAGGAGTTTCTTCAAGGATTCCTCCAGAAATTCTTTCGAGGATTCGTCCAGGAATTTCTCCAAAAATTCCTTCGAGGATTCCTCCAGGAATTTCTCCAGGAATTTCTCCAGGAATTCCTCCAAGAATTCTATCAGAAATTTCTCTGGGAATTCCTCAAGAGATTTATTCAAAAATTTCTCCAGAAGTGGGAGAACACATAGCCCACATAGCCGAGGCGGTAAACGCACGGGTATTCAGCATGACCATGCTGAGGGTGGCGGGTTCGATTCCCGGTCGGTCCAGGATCTTTTCGTAAAGGAAATTTCCTTGACTTCCTTGGGCATAGAGTATCTTCGTGCCTGCCACACGATATACACATGCAAAATGGTCATTGGCAGAGGAAACTCTCAGTTAAAAACTGTGGAAGTGCTCATAGAACACTAAGCTGAGAAGCAGGCTTTGTCCCAGTGAGGACGTTACGCCAAGAAGAGGAGGAGAGGAAGTGGGAGAAACCTCTGAAAAAAATATTTGATCAATTTTTTTTTAAGGATTCCTCCAGGAATTCTTCCAAGAATTCTTCCAGGGACTGCTCCAGGAATTCAGCCAGGAATTTCTCCAGGGATTCCTCTATAAATCCATACAGGTAAACTTTCAGAAACTCCTCCAGGGATTCCTTCTTATAGGAGCATTTCCCGGAATTCCTCTAGGGGTTTCTCCAGACATTTCTGCAGGAATTCCTTCAGAAATATCTTCAGTGATTCATGCAGAAATTCCTCTAGGAATTGCTCCGGAAGTTCTTCCAGAGGTTGCTCAATGAATTCTTCTAGTGATTCTTTCGAAAATTCTTCTCAGGATCTTTTCTTCTAAAATTTCAGAAATCCTTCGATCATCCTTTCCAAGGAAACATCCAAGAAGTTCTCCAGGGTTACCTGAAGATTTTTCTTAATTACGTCAAGGATTTCTAGAGGAATTCCTTCGGCAATTTGTATTGGAATTCTTTAAGGTAATTTCAGAGGGATACAGGAGCCAGGAGGCATACAGTTAATTTACGGATTTGTTCAGGAATCCATCCATGAGTTCCTTCAATAATACCCCATGCATCTCCTGCAAAGGAATTCCTTCAGAAACTTGTCCTGATGATTAATTGCTGAAAGAACTCCTCTTAGTCATGGAAGACATTATTATGGTACATGGATAAATACATGGTAGACATTTTCAAAAAAAATCTTCGTACGGGTTTCTATCATGTTCTACTGGAGAAAATGTTGAAGGAAATCAAGATGAAAATTCTGGGATAGCATTGAAAACAGTTCCTATCAATAGTTTTATTATCGTTGTACGCATATAGCCTTTTTGGCATGCATTTTTGTTAGGATTGCAACTCGTACTCTACCTGAATTTTCTCAAATTTACTCACAGAAAGCATTTCTTTTTCGTTTGCTTTATCCTATGAAAACCATCGTACGCTAAACCTCGTTCTGTTACTGCTAAAAAATCATTTAGCTATTCGTTAAAAGACATCAACATTATCATATTAAAAAAACGAGTTTTGGTCAGCTAGTTGTCACACTTAATCCTACTGTGTGCGGGATCCTGCGGATTGTCGGTCTATACGCTGAAAACGAGAATGAAATTGGTTTCTCGAGAGCTTGTTGATGAGTAAGGTACAATTAATTCCACAAGTAGCGTGAAATCTGAAGCGCAGCAAGCGTTGGAAACAATATTTCTCGATTGTTCACTTCCATATCCATTCGGTTGGTGGTGGATTGCTACGATCGTTCTCTTCGACGAAATTCAAGTGGAGCTTTTCCAATATACCTATTCAAGGCTCGAATCGAAATGAGAAGAATCAAATGCCGATGTCAAAGAATTTCCACCAGTCCTAACAAAACACACCCTTCCGAACTATGCCGGAATACAATGTGAGATTTTGTACGTGATTGTGAGATTGCAGGTTTGGGGCCGGTTCAGCCAAGTGAACTACGTCGACCAAACTATTGTTCGGCTGCGTAAATCTGTCACAGCACGTGATATTTGAAAATTAATTAAATCCCAGCAAAGTTGGCCCTTTCACAGGCTAGTATCAAGGCGACAACGCACTACGGACGATATCAGGAATCGTTCATCAAGAACGAGCAGAAGCAGCAGCAGCAGCAGCCACGGCAGCTATCAGAGCAAAAGTTCAATTCAACTTTTGCTCACAAAGCTGAGAGGATATGCTGCAAGAAAAGTGTTGGAAAGAAAACTTTATTCCGAGAGGACAGAGGAAGCTTAATCTGAATGCGATGAGACGAAGGGTAGAGCTGAGCGAGAAAATTTAATAGTCTACCTGCAGGGAGCTGAAATTGAAGAACGTGGTGTAAAGATAAAGTTTAATGCCGTCATTTTTAGCAGCTCCCCAGACACGGACTTTTGGTCTTTTAGCACCAAAAAGATGAAAGCTCTGTCTTGCACGATACATCCAACACGCCACGGCTACAAAGGTTCCCAACAACAAAGAGAGGGCTGACTTTTCATCAACGTATGGAGCGGAAACAAAGCGATCAACATCCCATTCGACTAACAGGGCTACAACCTTTATCTTAATTTACTGTAGCTTGTACTGGTTTTGAAACCGAAATGAAAACTGATCCGTGACATTTCGAATCCCATAGTATGCGGATTCAGTTTCATTCGGCATGCCAACGAAATATGAAGTGATCATAATGTTATCCAACCAAATCCAAGCAGCTTATGCTTTCGCGTATCGTATGGCAGCATCACGACATCAGATGACGATGTGCGGAACAAAGCAACCATAATCTAGGTGGCAGTGATAGGTAACCGATTAGGTTACTCATACGCCTATGCTCTGTAATAACATGGTTATGTGAATAGTTATTTTCTTGAGTAGTTTGCACCTTTAGTTAACCGAGTTCTTGGAAGTTATACAACATCAAGTGTTGTTATGACATTTAAATAAATTATCTCAACGAAGCTCGCTGTCAATCAACATCACCTTCACTAACGGTAACCCGAGAAGGTTACCGCACTCTACCCAACAATCTTACATTTAGTTAAATTATGCGAAAACAATATTCATCTAACATTCTTTTTTCCTCGTTCTCTTCTCTACTGTTCTAGGTCAGCCACAACGTTCGTGAAGCTTTTCACCGATTCCAACCGCATCCGCTCGTTTCGCTAGATATTATCCTCGTTCTGCCTTGTTTGGAAAGACGACCCAGCTTTCCTTCCACTAGCAGTAGGCCATGTGAGCATCACACTGTGCCCCCGATGCGTGGCCAGTGGCAACAACACCATCTCACATCGCACCGCCTACTACTGCGGCTAAGTTGCTGCTGCTGCTGCTGCTAGCGGAAAGCCAAAAAGAATGTAGAATGAAAATTCCAAGCACCAACAATTACACTGTGCACTGCTGTTCGTGCTTGTCCCGTTGTTGTTGTCCATCCGCCTCCGAGACCATCGTTATCAAGTTGGACAACGCAATATGCACATTACTCCACTCGATGGGGGCGGCGGCTGTGGAAGATCCGGACGATCCGGAGGCGCCTCCATCATTGGGCCGGGAAAAATACTACTCTGCTGCGTGCACATTCTTCTCGTGCTGATCAACGATGGTAAGTGGCGGCGTTTTGATTTATCTCCCACCCGAAGCTTTTTTGTTTTCCCAACCCGTTTACGAGCGTCTCACTCAACCCGCTCACACCAATCAGCCTACTATGAGCAACACTCAGTGAAAGTGGACACGAGAAAATGTGATACGTACCGTCAGGTCGCCAATTTCCTATTATTTACTAAAATGCATAATCCAATAATTTTGTAAAGAGCTTTGTACACTTTTCAAATATACTAAAACCTCAATTTACGCTGACATTTTTTACGCCAAACTCAATTTACACCGCCCTATTAACCTTTTGGAGCCGGAGGGGTCATATATGACCCCAACATAGAAACGGCTGTATAAATTCACCCATTCGATAAAACAGAATACTCCCTTCGGCAAAGTTGTTGCAAACTAATCTTGCAATCTCAAATGTCATTTAGAGACACTATGGAAATGTTCCAGGTCAGCCAAACTATCTTTGAGTTCAGAACTTCAGGTCTACACTCGTAGCATCAGCTATAGAGGTAATCACATTCAAATGTATGCGTGCCTTTTTTGTAGATGTAGTTGTGAAACTGCGAGGAAAATATTTGCACTCTTGCCCCGGACGTTAGTTTTATCATTGTTTACCCGTTTTACCCAATTCGATTGGGTAATATTTGCATATGCAATCTGAATAGCCTTTCAATCGGCGTGCACTTTTGTGTGAGGAAAAATTTGCGCTAGTGTTCGTGTGTTGAAATGTCACTTATCTCTATATCTGACATACTGAGTAACGCTTCATAATCAATCGCGGTGACGAGACCAACCTGAAGTCTACTATATATTATTATGAACCTTTGGGACATTGAGGATCGTCCAAACTATCCTGAAGTGATGATGCTTGATAATTACAGTAGTTATTCTCACAATGAACTTTAAACTGTTATCTGTAATCCCCCTGGCATATTATGAGTCAATTCAAGATAGTTTTGAGATAATCCAGATCAACAACACTACTAAGGAGACCATAGCTTCAGGTCTACACTTGTGATATGTGATAATAGCTTTTGCCACTACGTTAAGTAGTGTTACATAATTCACTGTTCTTACAAAAACAATAAGCGTTGTTAAATATTTTGGGATATTATGGGCTTCCTTGCTGTTATGAATCTTAGTTGACAAAAACAGCTACTGTAACTTTCAGAAGACTTGCTTGACATGATTGATTACAAATCGTAGCTTTTAAGGTGAAGATATGACGAAGCCAGACCAAGAATTTTCAAGAGCACAAAACTGAAGAACCGAATGTCGGTTTGCGCTGAAAAGTTGGTCGATTGGTTACCCGCTGGTGGTGACCAGTCGATCAACTTTTCAGCGCAAACCGACATTCGGTTCTTCAGATTTGTGCTCTTGAAAATTCCAAGTGTGGCTTCGTCATATATTCACCTTAATGATAGAAGTTACCGTTACATCCGTAGACTTTGATCCAAACTCAAGAACAGTTTGGAAGACCTAGAATATCCCGTCTGATCTGATACTGTCTGTTGAACTTTCAGAAGACTTACTGGACATGATAGATTACAAACCGTTGCTTTGTATAATGAAAGAAGTTACTCTTACACCCATAGACTTTAGGATCGAAACTGAAGAACAGTTTGGATGACATAGGATATCCTGACTGATCCGATATTGTCTATTAACCTTTCAGAAGACTTACTGAACATGATAGATTACAAATCGTAGCTTTGAATAATGAAATAAGTTACCGTTACACCCGTAGACTTGAGGATTTAAACTCAAGAGCAGTTTGGATGACCTAAGATATCCCGACTGATCTGATATTGTCTATTAACCTTTCAGAAGACTTACTGGACATGATAGATTACAAATCGTCGCTTTGTATAATGAAAGAAGTTACTGTTACACCCGTAGACTTTAGAATCGAAACTCAAGAACAGTTTGGATGACCTAGGATATCCTGACTTATCTGATATTGTATATTAACCTTTCAGAAGACTTACTGAACATGATAGATTACAAATCGTAGCTTTGAATAACGAAAGAAGTTACCGTTACACCCACAGACTTTAGGATCTAAACTCAAGAACAGTTTGGATGACCTAGGATATCCCAACTGATCTGATATTGTCTATCAACCTTTCAGAAGACTTACTGAATATGATAGATTACAAATCGTAGCTTTGAATAATGAAAGAAGTTACCGTTACACCCGCAGACTTGAGGATCTAAACTCAAAAACAGTTTGGATGACCTAGGATATCCAAAAAAAATATTTCTTGACCATCAAAACTACAGAAAAACGTAGAAAATAACATAATAACGCTTGAAAAAAAACCCGGCTTCAAGGGTTAACGCACTAATTCCCAAATACCGGTTCTACCAGTTTACGCTGCTTGGCCGTAAACTGGATGGAACTTTGAAGTTGTTTCTTAAATTGTCCGTCTCAAGAAGCTTCACCACCAGCGGTGTTGCAAAACATAGTGGTTCCCAATCTTGGGTGACGGGCTACGTTCTCAAGATTCGAAAGTTCTGGAAGAGGGTAAATTTCGATCTCGGGCATATACGTCCCATGTGTAGTGTTGCACAGATCAGTGGTTCCCAAACAGTGGCGGCCATGCTAATTTCTCAAGAGCCGAAAGTGCAATAAGAAAGTGAAAAAGATTTTCAGTTTCTGCGTCTCAAGAACATATATATTTATTACAATATAGTGGAGTTGCAAAGCTCAGTAGTTCCTAAGCTGGGGTCACGAGCCATGCTGATTTCGCAAGAACCGTACGTCCGAGAGGAAGGTGTGAATGTTTTAAGTTAAGGATTCAGCATCTCTCGGAGAACAGTAAAACCCCTTTCATGCAGGTTATTTTCATGCACTTTGATTTTATGCACCTTTTCTATGTCCTGTATAAAAAGGAGAGACTTTCTCAAAACCAATACATATTATGCATAACAGAATTAGGTAATGACGGGAACTATGGCAACGGCAGCCAGGGTCGTTTGTATGGGAGAACAAATTGGAGGTTGCATGCGTCCCAAGCGGTGTGTTTATAGCGGAGTACCAGGAGATCTCAGAGGTGTTTCAAGGGGGTCCCAGGAGTTTCGAATGGAAGGTGGCAGATTTCCTTATTCTATAGTCCATTTTACATGCCGATTTTATGAATGAATTTTGACAGGAGGTAGCGTCCAATAACCCGTGAAAATCAATAGCATCATCAACATTGTTGCCACTTCGTAAAATGGCTGATATACAAAAAAAAAGATTCTCAAGGGCGCTTCAGGGGCGTGTCAGGGGGTTCAGGCAGTGAGCCGTACGGTACTTTTTACCACTATAATAGTCGTGATGCTTCTACCGTCATAGCTAATGTTGCATACTACCGTCACCGTATATCATGCTACATTCAATGAATAAATGCTGTTTGCTTGGAATACTGCGAAAATTGCATATGACACACAAACAAGATGATGGGAGTATGCCGACATGGACAAAATTCCTATTGAAACGCCCCTGACATTTCCGTAATCCATTTAAAATGCCCTTAAAACTTCTTTGATAAAAGGGTGTTCCTGAAACTCACCTGATGCGACCCCGATCTGAAATGCCCCACCTCCTCTAAATTGCATTGAAATGCCGTTGAAATCATCTTAAGCATTTTGAAATGCACACTTCGAAAAATACATGTAATTTTGCGTCATTTAACGCCGACATATTGCAGCGAGTAGAATGACGGAATAATGCGTTAGTTTCAAACGTATATTTACGTTCGCTCTTAAAATTACAAGAGACGATCGACAATAAAAAAAAAAAAAATACACGCCGTGACGTAAAAATAAGCTTTTAAGGCATGGCGTGCATTTTTAGGTTATGTTCACTGAGGAATTTCTCTGATTTTTATCTATTCAATAATAATTCCCAACTCTACTCACTTTATCCGATGCAGATTTGCCAGCACAACCGAGCAGAACCAGCAGCAAACACTTACTAATAATATAAATAATCCTTCACAAATGATTTCCACTAGCGGCATGAACATTCCCGCTACTTCCATTCACTGAAACCAATCACGGTTTTATTCCGCCATATTGCCCGATTTTCTTCCTGTTATTCTCTATGAATTTCTGCCAGTTTCACGAGATTAAGTTAAAAAACACTTCTGAGCAAAATGCATTAGAAAAAACACTTAGTCCGATGGTGATAACAAGCTTTTTAGCTTCAGTATGTAGCAAAAACACTGCCTCATCAACTTAGAAACATTTCCACTTTCTGTGGATCCACCGAAGGTGATGATTTCTTCACTACTCTGCCAATTTCCTAACGCACCATGTATTCCGATCTACTAGTTTGTCTAATTCAAAACAAAACTGAAATAAATTCGCAAAATATTATCAAACGAAACTGAACAACAAACACGGGAACCAAGACTATGGGAATCAGTTTGACGCGCGAGTTAAATGTTCCACTACGGATTTCTTTAAAAATAAATAAGCCGAGGCGTTCTGGTTCGGTGTCAAACTAAAACTGATTTATTCTATTAATCTTAATTACCTCCTAACCTACGGTCCCTAGCTAGGCGATGACAGTCTCGCGATCCCACGGTTGCAGCGTCGACTCAGCAAACCGTTGGTCCCACGGTTCGATATTTACCATTTCGGCACGTCTCCTGGTTCCCAGGGTAGTCGGGAGTTAACTTGCCCCTCCTTAAAAATGAGGCTCCGTACGAATGGTCTCCATCGTAGTTTCGTCCTTCGGGGTCAGTTCCTGCTGGGTTATCCGTACCTTTACCTTATATCCTCTAAGACAAAGAAATAAAAAGAAAACAGCACATATGATGATGGGAGTGACCGATAGTCCTCCAAAAACTGTCCAATGTGGCCATTGAAGGCTGGTGGCATTCAAACGAATTGCCTTCATCTCCTTCCTTGTTTCTAGACGTAGGTTATGCAAATGCTCTAGGCTTAAGTTGACAACTGTTCGTTGTTTTTCAATTGGAATCCCAAATAACGGTAAGTGCACAGGTTCACCTGTGGTATCTTGAATTTGATTCGAAAACGTACTGTTATTAATGGTTACCTCACAGTTGCTGAATGAGATAAGGTAGGTTCCTGTTAGGTTCCTCGTCGGTAAGCCACAAGTGGTGTGTATGGTGAAATTCCTTTGTAGATTGGTGAAGACATGTTGTTCATCGATTGATACAACCTCCTCTATGGGGTTGTCTAGATATATGCATTTGGCTGGTTTTCCGGTCAAAAGGTTGGGCACACATGCTGTTTCATCTGGTGTAATGTCTTTAGTCTCGAAGATCTTTGGCTTAAGGCTGTGAACGATATAATACTTGTTCTCATGGTTGAGGTAATGATTATTAGACATAAAGATTTGTTGATGTTCAAACCAGGTTGGCAGAATATAAATTTTTCTGTAAATCTTAGGCTCCAACATCGGAAGTTTGATCAGCAGAGCGATGTCAAGTTCATTGGTAACTATGGACGTGGTGGCATAAGTCAATGCTTCGGCGGTGTTCCAGACTGTTATGTTTTCCCTAGCTAAGTCTTTTACAAGTAAATCGATTTCAGTCGGACTCAATACTCTATCGTTGAGCAATCCTATCCTTGCTAACATTATAGTTTCTTTTATCTGGTTAAGTTTTTCGTATAAAAATTCTAGATTCAAGTAGATGTTAATGGAGTATAATTCCGAGGCTTTGGAATTGAACAATTGTATGGACTCTTTTGTTTTAAAAAGAGCCTCTTTCATTTGAAGTGAAATTTCCCTGTTGATCCGAACTTGTTCATTATTGTTGCTGATGAGACTATTAATAGAGCTATTGATAATCCTTAAGTCATTAGCATCTGGGTTACCTGCTAAGTACTTCCATGCAGTCCCTACGCTATCCCATCGCTTTACTCTTTTGACTGGTAAAAGACTCTTTATACTGGAATCAATATCGTTAAATTTAGAGCTTATCAAATTTGTGAACTGGTTGTTTTCTATTGACTTAAATTGAAACTTTAAACTTTGGATTTGTGTTTTAAAAGAATCTAAATTGAAATGGTGTATATAGTAGTAATATCCTTTTTGAATTCGTCCATGCCCTTGATGGTAGATGAAAAACGGCTGGTTATCCCATCTCTGGACTGATATCGTCTGGGGCTGACTAAGGCCAACGTAGAGCACTAGAATTAATCTGAACAAAAAGAATCGAAAATTAGCTCTGACGAACTTTTAAATCGTTTTTATGTACGCGTCTATTGTCCGTTGTAATAACAGTGCTTTTATTTATGTTTTTGATTCTAATCTTCTTGTATCGTGGTACGGTTTTTATCCTTCGCCTTGTTTTTTCAAAAACATCTTTATTTGATGGAATATGACGTGGTGAAAGTTTGCTATTATGGTAATTTAAATCCTTTGCTTGTTTCTTCTTGAGATTATTGTACACTGTCTCGATTATAACAGATGATTTTGAACTTGGTATAATTATTTCGTATGGGGTGAATTTTGTGCAAGAATGAATGGTTGAGTTATATTTAATTACTGACATTTCGATTAGTTGCTTCGGTTCTTTATGCTGATTTTCAGCTTTTGTTATTCGATAAATTTCCTGTAAAGTGGAGTGAAACCTTTCCACTACTCCGTTCATCTCGCTTCGACCTGTAGCTACTATGTAAGGAGTTATTTTGTTTTCGTTGAAAAAGTTTACAAGTTCACCAGATAAGAATGATTTTTCGTTGTCCATTACAACCGTTTCTGGTAGTTTGAATTTTGACAATACTTCCTTAATAGCGGGTACAAGATCTACAGCAGCTCGGGATTCTACTGGATAAACTTGAGCAAATTTAGAAAACTTATCGACATAAGTAAGGAAAATCAATTTTTCTATGAACATGATATCTATATGAACGATTTGAAATGGTGCATTTGGAATAGGTGTCTTTTGAAGTGGATAATGGATAGGGTTTCGATCGTACTTGTTCTCTTGGCACAATTGGCAATTATTTGTAAATTCACGTAGTTTTTTGCTCAATTGTGGAAAATAAAATTTCCGTAAGATTTGAATTTTATTTTCCTCTAGGCCTCGATGAGCTCGGTAGTGTTCCTTTTTAATTATTTCCCATTGAGTAGGCTCATCAGGAACGTCAATAAGTAATTTCTGAGCAAAGCGAATTTTTAACAAATTTTCCCGACCAAAATGTGTTTTATAAACTTCTTGAATTTGACCCATAATACTTTCTTCTGTTAATAATCCGTTTAACTTGCAAGGGTTGACGTGAGTCTTTAAAACCTGTAAAAGAGAATCATCATTAATATTTTGTAAATGAATTATTATTCTTGTATAGGGTAATTGTTCCCATCGTTGCGGTAGTACCTATTGTTGCGGTAATGGCAATTGAGCACTTTTTCGACTGAAATGTTACCAAAAGGTATTTTTAATAGATGTATGGTGCTTAAATTATGAGATTGCACCATTTGTTTGCTTAAGATTTGCCCAAAAACCTATTTTAAAAAAATATTTTCATAAATGTGTTTGCTGCTGTGTTCCTATTGTTGCGGTAGTGTTCCTAATGTTGCGGTATCCCATATGATTTCAATGGGATACCGCAACAATAGGAACAAAATACCGCAACATTAGGAACACAATGATCTTTCAGATAAAAACGAATAAAATGCTCATAACAACATCAAAGTGGCAATATTTCGTTATTTTCCCGTAGATTAAGGATGGATTTTATTATTTTCAATTCAATCCATGTAAAAAGTTTGCTTGGGGCGATACAATTGTGGTTTAAACATGAACCCAGCGCTTAACTCCTCCATGATCGGATCAATTACCCTAGTTTGGAAAAGGATGACTTACTTCAACTTTATTGGGGCCAATTTTTATTATTATTTGGTGTTGGAAAACATTTAAAGGGGATTCAGTAGAAATAATATACATATCATCGCTGGTGTCTGCAGAGTGTTGGGTCCCGGTCAATGACAATACTATACGGCTTAAAGCGTCAGCCACAACATTGGATTTTCCTGGTTTGTATTCGATTTCATAGTCATGTTCCTCTAAATACGCCTTCCATCGCTTTAATTTAGCATTCGTGTTCTTAGGCGATAATGAAAATGTTAGAGGTTGATGATCTGTTAATATTTTAAAACGTGACCCATACAAATAGTTTCGGTACGTTTTTAAGGCCCAAAAAATGGCCAACATTTCTTTTTCTGGAACTGAATACTTTTCTTCAGATTTTGATAGGTTTCTAGAAGCAAAATGGATAGGTTTGTCCTTTCCATTTTCGCCTTGTGATAAGACGGCTCCTATGGCAAAGTCTGAAGCATCGGTGAAGCAATGGTTTGCTATAATCTGGATATATTAAAATATCCGAAGAAGATAACAAACTTTTCATTTTTCTGAAGCAATTCTGTTCGCATATAGTAAGGTCAAGTTTTTTATTCGAGTGGCATCCCTCCCCTCTTAGAAGGTTGGTAAGAGGTTTTGCGATTTTCGCTAAATCTTTTACAAACCGTCTATAATATCCCATCATTCCTAGGAATGATCTTAGTTCTTTGATAGTTTTTGGTTCCGGATAACGTTCGATTGCATCATTTTTTTTAATATTCGGTTTCAAGCCTTCCGAAGTGATAACATAGCCAAGAAACTCAATTTCCTTATGCAAAAATTCAGATTTATCCAGCTGAATCTTTAGGTTCGCATTATTCAATGCTGTTAGAATGATTTCAAGATTTTGAAGTACTTCTTCCAACGTCTTTCCAAATATGATAACGTCATCAATATAGACGTAACATATTTTGCCACACATCATCGATTGCTCGTTGAAATATCGCGGGAGCATTTTTTAAGCCGAATGGCATACGAGTGAACTCATATTTGCCATTGTTAATGGAAAACGCAGTTTTCTCAATATCACTCTCCTTCATCTTTATCTGGTGAAAACCAGAGGCTAGATCGAGAGTAATAAAATAATTTTGGCCTTTCAGTTGATCTATTACATAATTGATTTCAGGCATCGGGTACCTATCGGAAATCGTTTTTTCATTTAGTTTCCGGTAATCAATTACCATACGAAACTTTTTTTCACCGGAGGCATCGTTTTTCTTTGGGACAATCCAGACTGGAGATGTCCACGCTGATCGCGATGGCCTAATTATTCCATCGTGGAGAAGCTTTTGAATTTGTTTGTTTACCTCTGCAGTATAGGCAGCGGGGTAGGGGTAAACCTTTTGATGAATTGGAGTGTCGTCTATGGTGTTTATGGAGCATTCGACTACGGTGCTACATGAAAGTTTAGAATCTGGTTTGTGGAATGCTTCTTCGTGTCGGTTCAACACACTTAGCAGCTGTTCCTTTTCGTCTAATGTAAGATGAGAAGTTCTGAACGTATGATTTGGCTCTGTATGATTGGAATGGCAAACTATCTCATGTGGTAGATTTTGTTGAGGAAGGTTACTGACTGTTTTTGTAATTGGATGCTCGGGCGAATATTGTATAAGTGGGACGTTCAAGGTTTCGACATCTTTGTTTAACTGCAGCATACCAGATCCGAAATCTATTTTTGCATTTAAAGCATTTAAAATCCCCGTTCCAATAATCCCATGAAAGAAAGGATGAAAATCATGGAGAAGGAACTGGGCACAATGGTTAATTTTAGGATGGAAAAAAATTATGTCAATAGCTTTATCAGCATTGAACTTGCCATTGGCGCTTCCGATATTATTTGCCATGAAATAGTAAGGCTTTGAAAGAGAATAATTGTTTGCTAACATTGAATGAATAAGATTGATATTTGCACCTGTGTCGATTAAAAATGGAAAATCTCCTATATTGGTTTTTAAATTAATATAGGGCATTGTAGGAATTAAAAATGTGGGCGCCATTCTAAAAAAATAGCTGTTTGTGATTCTGTTGACTCGGCAGGTTTATTGACACCAACAGCTTCTTCTGATTCTTCCTCCGCTTGAAGAGGTTCATCAGATGTAAATTTGTTTGTATAATAATACTCGTCATAACAATACGGTTGCTCGTCGAACCATTCATTATATTCCGGGTATGCATATGCTTCTAACGGGTGAGCCTGTCTTTTGGCATTTGGTTGATATTGATGCGATGGGGGAAAAGGTCGTTTCAGATTAAACGGAGGTCTATTGCTGTAATTTATCATACCTGTTTTCAAACTTTGATCCACTTCCATCGGTAGAGGTGGTTTTGGTGGATAATTTGGTCTGAATGGATTTGTTTGGAATGGATTTGTTTGGAATGGATTTGGTCGGAATGAATTCTGTTGAAATGGTTTCTGTGCAAATGGGTTGGTAACGAATGGGTTCAAAGGAGGTCGTCTTGGAAGAGGCGGTGGCGGTAAAAATGTTTTTGGCTGTGTGGCATACATTCTATTATGTAACATTGGTGGTTCACGGGGTTTCGGGACTGGTTGTCCACTAAACTCATTTTTAAAAGGTGCAGAACGAATGTCCATATTATGGTACTCAATGCAAAAATTATACGCTTGTCCTAGCGTGGTTGGATTACTGCTTTTAACCAGAATACTAAGAGGCTTTTCCAGCCCTCTAATAAATGAGTCTACTGATTTTTTCCGGAAGTAATTAATGTGGGCTGCAGCATTTAAACTCATTACGTTGTCCGTCTGGACTTGTGCTATGATCAACGATAATAGTTCGTTCACACGGCTAAAGTAGGAATTCAAAGATTCATTTGCTGATTTTTTAATAGAAGTTAGCTGATAATCCAGCGTCTTGATATCTCTTTGATCTTTGTAATAGAGTATCAAAGTATTCTTTATGTCTGACCAGTTGGTCAAAACATTATTCGCATTTAATACGTTTGCAGCTTCACCGTCAACTTTTCGTCTAACGGTTCTCTCTAAAACACTTATCTGCACGAAAAATAGAATCAACATCAGCGATCCAATCTGTCAACTTAGTTGGATCGCCATGAAATGGTTTTATGTCCCTTACGAAATCGGGAACTTTGCCAATACTAATAAATTCTTCGGTTGACAACGGTGGTACAACTTGCACATTACCGAGAGCCATGATGCGTTCGAAATATATATCGATTCTTGGCTTTTTCTTGTTATTTGGCTTCAGGTTTATTTCTATACAATGAACACTTAAAGGAAAACAAACTAGTCACTTAATAAAACTTATCACTTGAAGGTAAAACACTAATCACTTAAAGGAGAAAAAAAAAACAGGTTTACTTACATTAAACGTTGCATTGGACTTTCCGGGTTTTCTAGCAGGGCGGAGGGAACGAGGGCAGGTGCTTCGGGTTGGTCCTTTTTGCGTCCGCTACTAAGGATCCTGACACCGATCGGGATAGATTCCGCAGTGTCCCAAGTTCCGCTTTTCAGTCTAGTGATGGCTCCTTTCACCAACTGTTGACTTGTTCCAGCACGATACGGCTCTTTGAACCGCTATTCTGACTTAGTCAGAAAATAAGATTTTCACCGCACTTAATCAAACAGTTAAACACAACCCGGCTATTTCTACCGGTTATAGTTTCCTTTTGGAAAACTCACTAATATTTTTGTTGCACTTAGGATTTTTCACTTCGACCGATTATTCACTTTCCGCGACGCTAAGGTCCCTATTCCAGGGCGACAGTTAAATGTTCCACTACGGATTTCTTTAAAAATAAATAAGCCGAGGCGTTCTGGTTCGGTGTCAAACTAAAACTGATTTATTCTATTAATCTTAATTACCTCCTAACCTACGGTCCCTAGCTAGGCGATGACAGTCTCGCGATCCCACGGTTGCAGCGTCGACTCAGCAAACCGTTGGTCCCACGGTTCGATATTTACCATTTCGGCACGTCTCCTGGTTCCCAGGGTAGTCGGGAGTTAACTCGCGCATCGCTGTTTGTGTTTAGAGACGTGTAATTTTATATCATTTCAAACTGAAAAAAGAGGCATTCCCTACAGAAAATAGTTATTGTAATGAAAAACATTGTGTGTGAGCCAAAATTTTAATGGTAATGACGAAGCATCACCTCTTTTTGAAAACGATACATGAAAGCATTCGATTGGACACAAAAATGAGTCACATTTTATCTTACGGCACATGACATTACGTCATTTATAAAGATTATGTCAATTGTATTATTCAGATTTTTTTGGTGTATACTCATAGTATAAGGGAGTAGAGATCAAAGTGGGTAATGAAATGATAGATATGATAGAATTCGCTAGGTAGCGAACAAGTGTGAAAATTTATAGAAGGTGAAATTAGGCAAGTAGGCCATGTATTGAACGAATACATCGAATGCGTGAAACTTCTGCCGTGCGACCTGTGCTTTTAAACAGATCGGCTTGGTTGGTAGTTCATACCACCTTACCAAGACTGGCAGAAAGTTTCAGGCCTTATACTATGAGTAGAAAGAGACCGATATAGCCACAAAATCATCAAGTTAATAATAGAATACGGTCGATAAACAAGAATATGATATAAAAAGTTTGGCTTAAAAAAAAAAAAGAAAAGTGTTCTATCCTATAAGATCGAAAAAGCTAATAGGAAGAACACGCCGCGATATAGACATACCTCTATGAACGGAGTGCGAATTCCGAAAAAGCTACCGATCGATAGAATTTGTGATGAAAACAGGACAGGGGTCTCCAGTTAGCCTAGTGGTTAAGGCTGGATCGCCAATCCGGAGACGGCGGGTTCGATTCCCGTTCCGGTCGGGAAAATTTTCTTGCATCCCTGGGCATAGTGTATCATTGTACTTGCCTCACAATATACAAATTCATGCAATGGCAGGCAAAGAATGCCCTTCAATTAATAACTGTGGAAATGCTCTAAGAACACTAAGTTGAAGCAAGGCAGGCCAAATCCCAGTGGGGACGTCGAGCCATAAAGAAGAAGAAGAAGAAATTTTCACACTTGTTCGCTACCTAGCGAATTCTATCATATCTATCATTTCATTATCCACTTCGATCTCTACTCCCTTATACTATGAGTAGAAAGAGACCGATATAGCCACAAAATCATCAAGTTAATAATAGAATACGGTCGATAAACAAGAATATGATATGAAAAGTTTGGCTTAAAAAAAAAGAAAAGTGTTCTATCCTATAAGATCGAAAAAGCTAATAGGAAGAACACGCCGCGATATAGACATACCTCTATGAACGGAGTGCGAATCCCGAAAAAGCTACCGATCGATAGAATTTGTGATGAAAACAGGACAATACATAGGCAGTCGGGTGCCTGAAACTTTCTGCCAGTCTTGGTAAGGTGGTATGAACTACCAACCAAGACGATCTGTTTAAAAGCACAGGTCACACGGCAGAAGTTTCACACATTCGATGTATTCGTTCAATACATGGCCTACTTGCCTAATTTCACCTTCTATAAATTTTCACACTTGTTCGCTACCTAGCGAATTCTATCATATCTATCATTTCATTATCCACTTTGATCTCTACTCCCTTATACTATGAGTAGAAAGAGACCGATATAGCCACAAAATCATCAAGAAATGTATGACTAATGTTTATGACAGTGAATCAGTTAAAGTCTATATTCAAGCATTACAAAATAAAAATAAATATAAATTACTTTAAACTTGAGACAATGTATGCAGAAGGAGTGACTATCAATTTACTGTGCGCCCAATAGTCATAACATGACATCGCTAATATGGTTGACTGCTTTTCGATGAACTACTTCGCAGTAATAATCAAGAGAGCTTTAGTTTTACATCATTAGTGAAATCTACACATTTGATGTTGGATTTTTTTTTCCAAAAAGTTCTTTTCGTAACCCTTTCAGACATCCCTGAAGTCCTTCCAGATTTTAAACCGGA
The DNA here is from genome assembly GCF_035046485.1 of Aedes albopictus. NCBI lineage: Eukaryota > Metazoa > Arthropoda > Insecta > Diptera > Culicidae > Aedes > Aedes albopictus. Next base: position 3,449,333 of record NC_085138.1, on the reverse strand, counting down.
TGTTTATTCCAGATAACTTCCAAAAACTTCCTTCCTTCCAAAATTGCTCCCGGTTTACTTCTAAAATATTGCAAGAATTAATCTCGGGATTCTTCTAGGAATTCCTTCCGGAAATCTCCCTCGAAATTTTCGGAAGTTCTTGCAAATATTTTTCTTAAAGTTGTTTTAAGAATTCTTATCGAACTTTTTAAAAAAAAATCCTTGGAATTCTTTAGACATTTCTTTCATAATTGTTCCAAAAATTTCTGCAAAAAATTATATAATGATTTTGTCCCGGGATCCTTCCTAAAATTCGTCATTTTTAGAATTCTTTCAAAATTTCATATCAAAATTCTCTCGAAATTGCACATGGAATTTTTCTAAGTATCTCTACTAGAACTCTTCCAAGTAATCTCCTGGAATTCTTAAGAAAATTTTCCATCAGGAGTTCTTCCTGCATTAACGTTTTGGATTTTTTAAGGCTTTTATCCCATAAAGCTTCCAGGAATTTCTACTAGAGTGCTTCCAGAGAACTTTGTTCAGGGATTGCCCTCGCAACATTTCTAAGGACTCTTCTCAGTAAAAAAAAAAAAAAATTTCTCCTGGATTTTAACATAGATTCTTCCAGAACTCTTCCAAGGATTTCTCCCACGAATCTTTCAGGGATTCTTTTCGGAATGCTTTATAGGAAGCCCTGTGGATTTTTTGTATGGATTCCGTCTAGATTTTATTCTAGCGATTCCTCCCGGAATTCTTCCACGACTTCTTGTTGGAGTTATTTTAGGATTTCCTCTTAAAATTCTTAAAGAGATTTTTCGGAATTCTTCTAAGGATTTCTCATGTAATTCTTTCGGAGATTTTTCCCGGGAACTCGGAAACTTCCAGCGAATTCGTGAAATTTTATTTTTTTTGTCAGTTATATATTGCTTGCATGTTCAGCAGCTTTTAAATGCTGCCTGATTTTGTGTTAACTTTTGAAACTTAAATTTCAAAACGATAACTCTTGTTTATAGGTTCTTGCATTATAGACAAACATACGGTAAATGACCTCCTGACGGTACTCTGTGTTCGACACGATATGCGATATCTCCTAACGGTATGACCCACTTTTCTCGTGTCCTCATTTTGGGTGTTTGGCGCATAAAAAGGACCATTTGTAAATTGTTCATTTCTCATTTCCCATGCCACCGGGCACCCGGGCGCACAAAAATGCAGCCCTCGTTGATGGATTGCGTAAGGGGAAGCTCATGGTACCGACGAGCTACACCGCCCAAACGGACGATTTGGACATCCAATTGCAAACGGAGGACAGCACAGCAGCCGAGCTGATGGGCGGCCTCGATGCAACCGATCTGAAGCTACAAATTTCGCTTGTCAAACCAACCGGTGGAACGACAATCTCGCTGCTGGACATAAAGCCGGATGTGAATCACAACGTGACGCAAATAAAGATTCCCTGCGGTTATTTCATGCACGGTGGGGTTTACGAGCTGAGTATTGAACAGCCGGTGGCCATCAACACAGTAGGCTCTGCCACGGCTGGAATGGAGTTCGATGAGCGATTGCGACAGCAGTTAAATGTGAGTTGGCCAACGCCTACTGTGAGTCTAGTGCCTAGTACGATCAGTACATACCCGGAGGAGCTTGTCCGGGGGAGTCTTCGGTTCGCGGACGTCAGATGTCCGAACGCGACGGCAACGAATGACGACGATTCAGTTGATGTGCCGGAATTCTGGCTCGAACTGGTCTACTGTGGACGTAACGAGGCGTGTCCACTGGAAACCGTTTCCAAGCCGCAGATTCTGTTCTCGGAGCAGGTCCGAGGATTTCCTAGCTCTAGGGTGGTTAATTTTCGCTGTGATCTTTTCGGATTAGCCGGATATTATCTGTTACATTTACGCTCGGCCAACCATGACCCGACGTTGGACGGGATTTTGAGTGGGGCCAGAGCTCTGTTGAAAGCGGATTGGAGCAAACAGTACGTGTTCACTGTGCACGCCAGAAGTATATTTCCCTGCGATGCCCACAGCTCCGGAATCCACGTCCTGTTCCAGTACCCTTCCTGTATCCTGAACCAATCGGATCGGGTGCGGGTGTACGCCAAACTCCGAGCGGACGTATCATCACTAGTGCCTCCAACGTCGCTGCATTACATCGCCGAGCAACGGGTGATGAAAGGGCAGCATGCGCTGTATTTCGAGTGCGACCTGTTCTACGAAAAGTACATCGAGTACTGCTTCGTTTACGTGAGCCAGGCAATTTCCGGCGCCGTCGCCGATATACGGATGGACTGTGTGCCGACGCTTCCGGTTTCGCGTGAGTTGCGATTCGCATGATTGAAAAACGATGTTAGTTATTACTCCTTTTTTTTGCTCTTCTCAACAGCCTCCGATTCGGGCGGATGGGGACCCTGGAGCAACTGGACGCATTGTTCGACTACCTGCCGGGGTGGGGTGCGGAATCGGTATCGGTTTTGCGATTCACCTCCCCCGCGATATGGGGCCAAGTTTTGCGAGGTACGTATAACGAGTGCTACCTATTTGGTAAATGGAAATCCGTTGTTTGTTATGATGCTGAGTGGAGGATGCATTTTTCTGAGCACATAAAATATTATTGTCAAAGTTGGGAATGCGCAAATTGTCATTTATGGTATTAAGTTGAATCTTAGCAAAAGCCAAATTGGATTATGGAGATAAATAAACTTTAAATCAAATGATTTTTTTTAGTTGTTGGCTTTTTAGGTCTTATAAAAACTTTCTATTGATCTTTGTACAGAACAGCACCTCATAAATTTGATGTTAACGTATGTTGAACTAGCTGCTGTAATTACCACTGCTGTTGTTATGGCAACACTGAAAACCCTCTCTCGCCTACCGAACCTGGAGCTCAAGATTTAGGTGACACTTCGCGTGAGTGACGTGGATGTCTGTCATCAGATTGTCATCGGGGTGAAAAAGCATAGTCACTGGAACAGAAGAATAACGTGCTTGATGTTCGTTCCGCAAAATTATATTTCTATGAAATTCGTTCTTTAAATACCTCTATAATTACTTTATTGCTAAACTGCATCTATGCTTTGTTGAATATTTGTGAATTGGTTAAAACAAAGTGAATTATAATACCGATTAGCAGTTACCTGTTGGGTAAAATGAATTAGGTTATATCCAGCATTGCAAATTGTAATTTTCTTAAACTATTAGGTTTATTGTAATAGCGCTACACTGGATAGGTAGAATGGCTAGGCTAGCTGACGATTGCGTATCGTGAATAAGCTAGAGCCAGGTAAGACGGCTGAGATTCGTTTAGACTTATTATCTAAAACTATACTATTATAGATTCCCCTCCAAGTTAAGCGCCAACGCCCTCTTAAATTGAAAGGAACGGTTAAAGACCATGTAAGAGAAAATACTAAATTCCAACAATCAAATCAAATCCTAATGGTTAAATATATTTACAGCTTTAAGCTGGCGTTGAGTAACTCCGCTGCTAGAAGACTTTCACCAATCCGAACAGCTGTGTTAGGTCAACTTAGATTCCAAGACGGCCTCTGGTATTTACTTGATTGAAAGTAACTTATTGTTATTTAATTAGGAAGACTATAACTTACAGACAGTGTAAACTGAGTCGTTATTGGAAATGGTTTCACTATTGTCCGGAAACAAGAAAAAAAATTTATTAACTTGGAGATTAAAAAAAAATAAACAATAATACTTTAATTATTAAACATGTTTCGCTCGTGTTTAGGGTGTCTACTCATAACTCAAAATAAAATTCCCTGAGTTTTCCAGGTTTTTCCAGATAAAATTTTGAAAGTTTTGAATTATAAACTTAAATAAATTATAAAACAACCCAAATTTTCTAAAAATTATAAAGGGTGGCTTAGGGTATCATCGGCAAGTTTTTTTTATGTCTTTATTTATGAGATTTTCAGCCCGAGGCTGGTTCATCTCAGATCGGCAAGTTTGTTCTCTTCATCATGAGGGACTTATGCCGGCCAAATTGCCTGAAACTTGATCATATTCAGCTTGGTTGGGAAGGATTTGATGCCAACTCTGAGTTCAACAGGTTTCAAAAAACCCCCATGACGAAGAGAACAAAACTGCCGAAAATACGTAAGTTCCCCCGGATAAAAACTAACCATAGGGTGTATGGTGAAAACCATTTCTGCACCATACAGTGTACCAGCTACAATAAAGTGTATTGTGATGAAATGGTTCGCTATACTATACATTTACATTGGATTTTTATGTAACAATATATTATACTGTTTTTCTTACGTTTGAACCATTCACTTTTCCGAAACATTATTTTTCCGTGAATTTTTTATTATTTCTGGTGTTCGATTTGAATAGGTCGTATGTTTGCTGTGATTCATATGCAGATTCGACCTATTCAAATCGAACACCAGATTTATTCAGTTTAACATTTTTTCCGTGCTTTGTTTCGTTGATGTTTGTGACTTTTTTGATGCAAAGGAAAGCTTTCATAGGAAAGAGAAAAAAGTGAATAAGTTGAAACATCAATTGAAAATCAATAACATGTTTATATCAGTGGTAAACCAAATGTCCTATCCTAAGAACTGCAGGTCCAAGCAGGGGTCCAAGAGATATGGCGGGCTAGGTGTGTAGAGTGCGATGAGAGAAATACGAATGTAGGCCAACCCGGAATGATGCAGGTCAGATTACCGTAAATCAGTGGATGAGTTTAACATCAACACTATTATTTCTGTATTTGCATTTAGGGGAATTTTCTCCTCTTCTCTCATGTGAACTTGCCTTCGACCACAATCGAATCAAATGCGATTGACAAACTTTATCTTTGACGTAGAGCCATCTTTAACACATGGACTGGACTGAACACTGAAATGATTTTTAATATAGGTTCGTCTGCGGGTTCGCTTTTTAACCTAACTTATACTTGAATCGAACTTGACAGTTTTCTCATGAGTTGTTATGTATTTCCGTGTATTTCGAACTTTAGTCAAACTGGAGCCTCAATATTGCAATAACGGTTAAGCACGCTGTAATGATACTTATGTACCTCGTCACCCACTTCATGCAACTACATTAGTGGTCTAATAATGCTTAGCGCGCTCGGCATAGTTTCATCATGCCGCTCAAAGTGTTGCCACAAATAATGCTTAGTTTGCGAAACCCGGTTATCTGGCTGGTGGGGCATGGGAGCCTAAGCTTCAACTGTTAATGCAATCAGAGACTACTCAGACCTCGACTCAGACTTAGACGTGCGCGATCCAATATATGAAGGGTTATCCAAAAAGCTCTGGAGAATTCCCAAAGCGCATTCTCATAATGCTAGTAAGCCTAAGATGCCATTAACAGGAGGAAAATGACAAGATGTTATAAATAATGTTATGTTATATTTTACGTGGTAATGTAATGTAAACCAATACAACATAACAAAAGAGAACCATTCCGAAACCATTTAATTAAATGTATAACCAGTGGTGAAACTACAATTAAAAACAATATATTTACGGTACATTTTGTTGTTTGAAACCATACGTGTACCATACAATGTACGGTTTATTAAAACCCACGTATCAGTATTTATAACAATTCATTTACAATATAATGTATGGTTTTGCAAAAAAATATATATGGAGAAAAATATTTTTTTATATTGTTACGATACTTAACAACCCGTATAGTATATTGTAAAAATCTTATTTACAATTTACTGTATGGTGTTCTACATTACATTCTATTGTTTTTGTATTTTTATTTTTACAGTGGTTTCTATTGTAAAAATATGGTTTTAAATAGTACTGTTACAATACAACGTTCGGTTTTTCTACTGTATTTTTTATTCGGGCCCCTACTCTTCAAAAATTGTTTCAAGATTTTTGAGCATAAATCCTGGAATTTCTTCCAAAGTTTCTTCCTGGCTCTCCGCAGGATTCTTTCACACGAGATATCTGTTTGAGTACGTCCCGATATTTCTTGCAAAGGTTCTTCGATATACTTCTAGAGATTCTCGCTGGATTCCTCCTGCAGATCCATCCAAAACTATTCAAAGTTTCTTCAAGAATGTCATTGGTTGAACCTCGTAGCCATGCGGTTAGAGTCCGGGTGCACGGTGTCAAAATTTCGATTATTATCGAACTTTCATGTACCTCGGATTTTTCTTCATAGAATGTTAAAATGTCGGCTATAATGTATAAATGGAAAATTTGAAAATATTCTATCGGGGATAATATGAGATTTTGGCTATTTTCCATACTAAAAATAATTACTATTTTAGCCCAACAAACGTCCCATACAAAATGTATGGAAAAATTTTCGCCGATGAAATATTTTCTAGTTTTCCGATTATGAATATATAGCCCAAATACTAATCATTTTCGAAGAAAAATCCGAGGTACATGAATGTTCGATAATAATCGAAATTTTGACACCGTGGGGTGGATGAGGTTTCGATTCCCGCTCCGAGCGATGAAATTTTTCACGAGAATAGCTTCTTATCCGTAGCCACTCCGTGTTAAGTTTCGTTCAATCGGTACAGCCGCCGGCTGAAGCCAGTGTCCATGTCTGTTTTAGTGGTTTTCCGGGACAGCTATCCATAAACTATTGGACTTTTCCGATATTTCTCTTGTTTTCCTCACGAAACTTCGTCCGCAGCTGCTTTCAGGATTCCATGAGGTTTTCAGAATTCCTCCTTGGATTTCCTTAATATTTCTTCTCGGGATTACTATTACCGCATTACCGGATTACTACTGCGCTATTACCTAGAACTTTTTTCGAGATGTCTCATTTTTTTCTCACGTTTTTCCTGAAGTTCCTGTCTAGATTTTTTCAATAACACTTTGCGGAGTTTCTCGCAAGATTTTATTTTAACTCCCTCGAATATTTCTTCATGAGTTTCCTATATGGTATTTCGTAAGTTATCTCAGGAGACATTCTGAGGAAAACCCGTAGAAGAATCCCTGCAATTACTTTGGGAGAAATCCCTAAAGGAGTATCCAAATTTCGGGACAATTTCTGGTAAAGATTCCGAGAATAATTTTGAGAATAATGCACAGAATATCTGTAAAAACTCTCAGGTGGATCACTGCAAGAAATCCGGTACAACTACAAAAAACAGCCTGGCTCTGAAAGAATGCAAGAGAAGAATTCAATGAGAAATATCAGCAATAACTCCTGTGGAAATCCCAGAAGGTACTTTTGAAAAAAATCTTAGGAGAAAATTAAGAAAAACTCTGAGAGACATCTTTTTTTTATCTGTATTAACGAGATTTTTAGCCCTAGACTAGTTTATCTCGGGACCCACGCTTTACTTCCCTTCCGAAGGAAGAACTCACATTTTGCGAGTTTGTCGGGAGTGGGATTCGATCCCAGGTCCTCGGCGTGATAGTCAAGTGTTCTAACCGTCACACCAGATCCGCTCCACAGAGAGACATCTCTTGACCAACATCGGAAGGAATCTTCTGAGAGAAGTTCCAGGAGATACTCCGAGAAAAATCTCAGGTAAAACTTCAAAATAAACCTTGCGAAAACTTTTAACAAATTCCTGTACACACTAAGTTGAGCTCGGCAAAAGCCGGCACCGCCGTGGCTCAGCAAATATGTATACTGAATCTCGGTAAAAACTAACGTTTGTTAGCTGAATTGAGCTTGAATGACCGCCCGCAGTTGCTACTCCAGTATTGCCAGATCAGCTACATTCACACAAAGAACCAATGAGATAGCTGTTTGGGACTAACAGGCATCTTCAGTGTGTGAACGTTGGTGGTCTTGTATTTTTAGGCGACAATGGCGCCTGCTGCGTTGCAGGTCAATGGGGAAGGGGAGGGAAGTGATGATTGCAATCGCTTGCCCACATCAGGCCGTTGAATCCTCTGCGCCTGCACAAGGTCATGCGGATGTTGGTGTGTTGGTGGGAAATGTTTATGGATGGCACATGGATCATGCATTGGTGCAAGGGTGCCAGGCGTAAAGCGATAGATTGTGTGAAGATTACTGTGAAGCGGCACAGTCCGCTTGGTTGCATAACTTGTAGGCGTTAATGATAGATTGACACTGTGCTGTGATGAAAGTTAGAAGGAGAAAACGGCTTTTTTTTCAATCCGTTTCTGGTTGTAGCGATCGCTACGAACATACGAACATACATAAGATGTACAGTGTATCAAACAATTGTCCGTACAGGAATTTTTTGGTGTAAATATTTTTTCAAACATTCATAACTTTTTTATACGTCAATCAAAAACGCTGAAATTTTGACCAGTTATAACCCATATATTAAAGTTCCATTGGTAAAATTTTGAGCGAGATCGAATAAGTTTTCTGAAAATTAAAGAACTTTCAGTAAAACTTATAAGATTTTTGAAAACATTTTCAAAACATTATATCTTAATATGTACTTGATGAAACTTTTTCATTTTTTTTTTGTGTTACAGCTTATACCTTATATGCAGCTTCGTTTGAGGTTTTATATTCACTACAAAAAAATATGAAAAATCTGTATATGTTCAGAGTGTCATTTGGAAATTTACCATATTTTGATCAATAAAAGTGCCAAGTGTTTTAAACTTTTTTAAACTCTCTTAATGTAATATTTTTACACAGGACCTACTAAACTACATATGAAGAGTAGGTCCTATGGATTTTTAGTTCAGTCAATGCACTTTTATTGGTGGAAAACGTTTGGCAGATTATATGTGCAAAATATGCTACATAAGCACATTTTTCATATTTTTTATAAAACCTCAAACATAGCTGCATGTGAAAGCCTTAGGTATAAGATGTAACACATAAAAATTGAAAAAAATTTCATCGAGTACATATTGAGATATAATGTTTTAAAAATGTATTCAAAACACTTATAAGTTTTACTAAAATTTCTATAACTTTTAGAAAATTTATTCGATTTCGCTCAAAATTTTACCAATGGAGCTTTAATATTTAGGTCATGATTGGTCAAAATTTCAGCGTTTTTGATTGACGCATAAAAAAGTTATAAACATTTAAATGAAAAAATATTTTGACAAAAAATTTGCTGTACGGACAATTGTTTGATACACTGTATATGTAGAAGAGGGAGAGAGTGAGAGAGAAAGTAGATAGAAAGATACAAAGCAGGAGGAAAGGGACGAGCCAGGGATTGAACCCAGGACCTTCTGCATATGAATCAGAAGCGGTAGCCACTAGACCACCAAGCTCGCCAAAACTAACGTTTGTTAGCTGAATTCCGGCAAAACATTTCCTGAACCTCAGCAAACAAACAACACGGCTGCTGAGATCTCGTTGAAAAACAGGTTTGCTGAGCGCTCGGCGGTGCCAATCTCGGTAAAAAGCAAGAAAAATTGCCGAGATTCGGCGAAAAAAAACTAAGTGACTAGGAAGCACATCTCGAAGAAAGTCCAAAGCAATGGTTTGAAGATATCACAGGAAAAAAATGAAAGAAATCTCTTGAGGAACTCTTGCAGTAAATTCGTGAAAACTCCTTCAGAAACCCTTGGATGAACTTTAGTAGAAACCCCAGGAATAACTTTTTTAGCAATTCTGAAAGACATTCTATGAAAATCTTCTGGGGAAGTCCCAAGAAGAACACCGGAAGGAATCGGGTAAAATTTCAGTGAGGAGTGCCGAAATAAATTCACGATTTATCCCGTCAGATATTCTTATAGAGTATTCGGGATAAATTCTGGTGGAAATCCTACGAAGATTTCTTTGAGCAAAACACTGGAGGAACTCTGGGAAAAAATAGTATCCCCGTGAAAAGCTCCAGGAGAAATCGGTTGAAATTCAGGAATCCGGAAGTATACCTTTCCGGAAAAAAATCAAAAAAGAATACCAAGAAAAATAGCGTCAAAAATGCGGAAGGAATTTTATAAGAAATCCTGGGAGACATTCCAGGAGGTTTTTTAAAGAAGTTCCAGAAAGAAATTCTGACGGAATTTCTGGAAAAAAACCTTGTAGCGAAATTTCTATATGGATTTTTACTACCAGGTTCATACGACCCAATGTTTTTTTTATCGGAGTAAAATTTCCCTGAGTACTCCAGAAATTTCCTGAGTATTCCAGGTTTTTCCCTGTTAAATAAAATTCCCTAAGGATTCCCGGTTTTCCAGGTTTTTTCAGGTAGTAGACACCCTGAGATAATAATAGATTAGGATTGATTTGAATTGAATTAAATTCAGCTGATGATAGAATTTTCATTGATTGATTGATTGATCTTTATTTAAGAGACTTTCAGCCCTTGGCTGGTTCGTCTCTGACTAGAATTTTCAAATCACACTAGGTAAATAAAAGTTGAAGTAGAGTAGCGCAGAAGATAAGTCATCAAACGTGCATAGATTTTTTGTTTCTGCAGGAACTACAGACACTGAAGACGGTCTTACCGTGCCTGTCATAGGATGCAAACACTTAGTGGAATTAAAAGAAACAGACCTAACCCGATTTTCTTTTACTTAAATTTTATGCATTATGTAACTAAATTTTAATCGGAAAGTCCATCGATGTCGGTTTTGCTTATTTATACCATTTTCGAAATTTTTGGAACTGTATGTAGTTGGTTCAAGAGGATAAAATGGATTTTTTTTATCTAACTCCTGGCTACAATTATTCAGCATTGTACTTCCCTTTTTATTTCGAGAATTAGAATGTCTGAACGTGGATGGCTTGAACACTTTTACCAATGATGATTGATTAACGTCAAGTGGACGAAAATGAGGTTTGAAGTTGAAAAACACTTTCGCCTTTTTTCCTGCCGCATACTGTATACACTCTTCATAATTTGATGCTCTACAACTCGATATTTTATACAATTCGATTGATTGGTCGGTCCCCTCATTTTTTTCATATACCGTTCCTACTCTTCATAAGTCGATATTTCTATTAAAACAAGCCTCCTAGAATCCCAGTTTAACTTTGCATCAGAACTTCAAACGCACAAATTTCAAGATGTATATTAGTAAAGGTAGTGTAATATTTATTTTGGTCTTGCTCACTTGTTATAAACTTAAAATAAGAAGATCAGTTGCGCTGGTTTAGATTATTATAAGATTTGTGCGCATAAAATCGCGAGTAAGAGATAACAGGTGCAAGAGTCGGCCATCTTGTGTAACCGTTCAAAGACTTACACGAGGTTTTGATGTTCAAGATGGCTTTAGCCACCCCACCTGTCTTTTTTGAATTTGCCCGACTGTTTCTGAGACTATTCTCTCAGGGGACTTGTGAACGGCTATGGCGCTGCACAGTGGGAAAATAAGGTACAAAACCAGAGAATTCTGTAACTTTTGAAACCACGAGTGCGGTTTACGAAGTCACACTTTTCTAATGTAAAAATGTGCGGGGAATCGAATTAAATCGGCTTCGTAGCCCGAACGGATCGTTAACATGCTCATTTTACCCCAATTCCCCATTTTTTTTAAGCCTTTTTGATAGAAATTCCTTGTATTTTCAGAAGCGGAAATGATCTTGAGGTATAAAAAATCGACCAATCAAGCTCATATATATTGCGGATATGAATAAAAATCTTAAATTTGACCGCATGAATGATTGTCATGCCCGTTAGATTATCGCATTTCTTGTAAGATACGCCATTTACCTAGGGAGAAAATCAGTAAAAGTTCATCAACATTAGTTTTTACCTGGTAAATACATTTGAGCCAAAATGGCCAAAATACCAGTTCGTTCGATTTTTTAGTCTGATTTATTGGATAATCAGGATAAAATATCGAACGAACTGGTATTTTGGCCATTTCGCCTTGATGCCCCATAAATATCATTTTTTGAAATGAAAAGTTCTGCAACTTTTGAAAACCATGAATGCGGTTTACGAAGCCATTCTTTTCTAATGCGAGGTATGCACTTCAAACGGAATCGCTCAAGTAATTTTCGTTCAGTGCATTATTTTTCCGGAATGGTCAAGAAATTTAACACAGCAAACCCCATTTGATTTGACATTTTGTCTCACCTCCGTATTAGGATCCGGAATAAAGCGACCCTTTATTATTTCTTGAGCGATTTCTTGCCTGAATTTTCCACGCATCGAGATAGGCCAAGAAATTTCTTGCGGTCTCCGTACTACCCATAAGCACTGTTTACAGTTCAGAAGGAATTTCTCAGCCTATCTTGATGCATGGGAAATTCCTTGCCTGAATCGGTCAAGAAACCGTGTTTTCTTCGATCGCAGTACGCAGTAGCGAAGAAATGACAGTTCAAATGGCAGTCACCGAAGAAAGTTTTTGCCAGGAATCACTCAAGAAGTTTCTTGAGCGATTCCTTTCGAACTCGTAACATTTTTATCGCATTTCTGGTAAGGTAAAAATCATTTGGATGGGTAAGGAAAAATCAGTAAATGCCCATCCAAATGAGTTTTTATTTAAAGAAGACATTCGACCCATCTTCTGAACCAGGATACATAAATGAAACGAATTTATATTTTGTTTATTTTGCCTTGATGGCCCGAAAAAATATATTTTTTTTGATTGCCAAATTCTGTAACTTTTGAAAATTTCAAATGCGGTGTGCGAAGTCAAACTTTTCTAATGTAGAAATGTGCGGGGAATCGAATTAAAAAGTGGTTTTATAGTCCACTCTTTCACACACACTTTCTTATTTTACTCCAATTCCCTATTTTTACCCTTCTTACACCTACTATTGATTTTTTCACGATCAGACATTTGGTTACCGAGATATATTTCGAAAAGTACTTAGGATTTATACAACTAAACTTTTTGAGATTTTTGCCCAAGTGCATCATAATACATATCTCAGCCGTTTGTCAACCGATTTCGTTTCTCCTGGCACCAAATGAAAGCTACAACATCCTAGTAGAACCCTATACAATTTTATTAGGATTGGACATTTGGTTACCGAGACATCTTTCAAAGAGTACTAGAGAGTAATACAGGTTAACTTTTTGAGAGATTTTTGACCAAGTGTATCATAATAAATATCTCAGCCGTCTGTCAACCTATTTGGGTTCTCCTAGCGCCAAATGAAAGCTACAGTATCCTTGTGAAAGGCCATGATTTTTTTTTATTGGACATTTGGTTACTTTTTATTTATTATTATATATATTCGCTTGTTATCTTGCATTAGATTTTGACCAGTCTAAGGAAAATTATTTTTCAATAAATAATGCTGACCTCATATAAAGTGTATCGGAGGCGAATGACTTTTTGTTAAAACCTCTTTAATAAATAAATAATAATAATAATATAAAGTGTTTACTAGGAGGTTCTTTTTCTTCTTCTTTATGGCTTGAAGTCCCCACTGGGACTTGGCCTGCCTCGCTTCAACTTAGTGTTCTTTGAGCACTTCCACAGTTATTAATTGAAGGGCTTTCTTTGCCTGCCATTATTGAATGAATTTGTATATTGTGAGGCAAGTATAAGTGTAAGAAAGGTTCTGTTCACCATAGGTGGATTGAATCGGATTTTTTTCCATACGTTTTGTATGGGACGTAGGTAGGGTCTGGAACCATTTCGGCAGCAACACCTATTTTGGGCACTTGCTGCTATAACTCAATCAGATTTGAACCTATTGACTTGATTTGTGAGACACGATCAGATACGCACTGTATCTAGCCATAGCATAGCATAGCATAGCATAGCATAGCAAGAATACTTGCACAAATCTTGGATGGAGTTGCAAAGTTGAATATATCCATTGACATTGCTGATGTCGCTGCTATCCACAATGTCATAGACCCACTCAGCTCCACACACCTGGCCAAGTCCTTGCAAGCATTTATAAATCCTTTCATCAACTTAGAAAGAGCCCAGAACTGAAGCAGCTTCCAATAGATGAAAGGATGTTGAAAATAGCGAATTTTCAACTTAAATGTAGTTATATTACAAATGTTTATATATACTGAAGTAGAATTAATCACAAATAAATAATATTGGAAAGATCTCACCAATTGTTGTGTGGTTTTTGTGGTTCAATTCCGATCATCTTGGAAGCAATATTTTCTGTTTTGATTCTTTTTTTCTCCGAGTGAGAGGCAATCCATTTAACACATGCACAGCAAACACATATTTTTCACTGATTTTCTTCATTAGAGCATAAGACGATCTCACCAAATGCGATGTAAATAATCCGGCTCAACGATAGAGCATTTCACTTTACATAAAAAAATTGGCAAAGAGGGCGTCCGAATTCAAAAATTTCAAAGTAGCATCAAAGCAAGCGATGATGCATTTCACAGAAATGTCACTATTTATTTCACGTCGTTTGTAATCACATTCAAAACGAAAAACAACACATATTTTCCGAGTGCATTGCAGTGTGCAGTATTGTAACTCTAAACCAGGACTTTGTTCTTTTTAATATATTTCCAAAATTTTCACACTGGACACCTATTATTTTTTCTCACATCTTTCCTGTGTATCCTAATCTTCACTTGAACAACTCCGTATTGATATAATGTATTAAAGTTTTCCTTGGCGAAATCACAATCTTCTTCTGAGTGACATACCGCTACTTTTATTGGCCGGCGCAATTATCAATTTTCACACTTTACGATTCCCAAAACTATATATTTCAAATATTTTTATTTATGTGTATATTGTGCGTTGCAAGAAAAACACAATTATGGCGACTACTTTCCAAGGCCTTCAATGATGGACAACAATTAATCGCAGTGCAAATGCCACGTGTAGTCGTAGCAGTCACCATATCACCCGGCCACGTGGCGACCTTTTTTCAAGAATTATCAAAGAGCGCTATGATGAAAAGTTTGAAAACAGGTATATTTTCTTAGGCGCCTGTCTCGCGCGTATCTCTTACTGCGGGTAAAAGTAGTCGCGAAAGTAGATTTTATTATGATTCGTATAATATTAACTTAAACTAATTCTATACTCAGCTCCCGAAACTAAAAAAATGGGTTTTCACGATCTAAGCACACTTGTACCAGCGGTTCTGCTTCCATAGCAGCGTGATTTGTCCAACACAGTTTTTTTCTTCTTATCCCGTTTCCCACACCCACGCCAACCAACAGATTCGCGACGCGGATGGTTTCTTGTCGTCGGCGCAATTGATTTGCACCGGAAAATGTCACACTCGCAACTATCACTCTACAACGAACGGTTTTCATTTACTTAATTTTCGAGTCCACTTGCGTTGATATTTTTTTGGAATCGTCATTTTGCTCGTCTTTTATTCGATAATCTTCCATGTTTAAACCTTTAGCCGCTTACGACCGAATTAATTCTAAACAGTGAGGAGCACAACAAAAAACACAGCCCGTTAAACTTTTGCGTCCGTCTTCGCGCGCGGCACACTACGATCTTCGATACGCACTGTATCTAGCCATGTGCAAAAATTCAAGTCATTCGGTTTGAAATTGACTGAGTTATAGCAGCAAGTGCCCAAAATAGGTGCCCCTGCCCAAATGGTCCCAGACCCTATTTCAAGTAAAAATAGTTATAATAATTTTTAGTATGGAAAATAGCGAAAAACTTAGAAAACTCAAAATTTCCTCGATGGAATATTTTAAAATTTTCCATTTATAAAATATAGCCAAAATGCTAAGCTTCTGTGAAGAGCGATCCGTGGTACATTAAAGTTCGATAATAATCGAAATGTTGACACTGTGGGACGGATTAGCAGCAAATCTCTGTGCTTTGGTGACGAACGGGAAGGAGGAAATTCTCATAAATGCGACTTGCTTAACGCTAAAGCCAAAGCTAGCAAACAAAACAGCGTGTTTTTCAACTCATAAGTAATCAATTATAATGTACCTACAATCAAAATCGTTTGATGGTGATTGTTCAACAGTGATGCAATGGTTGCCAAATCAAAGTTACCCCTTAAAAACCACAATGCAAGGCCTGAAAATCTCTAAAAGTGTGGTGTGCGATATTTGACGCTTCAAGATTAAACAAAAATCGAATGGATTGTCGCAACAAATGTAGATTGTAATATATCATTAGTGTTGTGCGATGGTTGGAATTTGATTCAGCGCGTATGATGCATATTCAACGTGAAATTTTACAGTAGTTTTCAGGACATCTAAAAAATATTCCACGATATTTCATACAGACTTCTGTTTTATATAATGTATTTCAGCAACTCAGAATGATTACATGGCGTACTACACAAATTTACACCAAATTCTTGTTGTTTTCCCTTCTTTGTTGTTTATAATCTTCAAATTCTCTAATGGTTGAACTAGGAGCCTGCTATCTTGGAATTCGCAAATAAAACCGTTCCAGAAATTGTCAACATCCAGTCACGATTTCTGGAACAAGCAAGTTTTCGCTTTACGAATATACACCATGAACAAAAATCACGGCACCGGGAACAATGTTCCGCATTGTATTCGTAACGCCTGCGTAGCTGAACAAAAATTACGAAAATGGGGGTTTTGTTCTGATTATCGCGATTTTTTACGATTGCGTTCCAATAACCGGCATTATTTTCATGGGACGGGAAACTAATTCATGGTTCGCTTCTACTGGGCGTACAACCTCATATCTTTTTGTTTCATATTTATTTGCTGAACATCTCGAATTATTTATAAACATCGGATATTAGGGGTACTCACTAAACAGATTAAATTGCTGCGTAAGCCATGATTTTCTGCTTATTTGAAATGTTTCATGATTTTGCTAATGAAATAATCAAAGATTGCCTTGGTGATCACGAAGTTTAATCAGTTTAATCAGTTTACGCTGTTAAGTGAATCCCCCTATTATCCATCGGACTAATTAATTCCCTGATTAAAATGAGGGAATTCCACATATTTAAGTCAAACTAGATGCCTCATTTTCATAGAACGCGCAGCATTTTCCGGAGCAAACCAACCGCACAAAAATCTGTTGCGTCCGCGGCACCAGGATTTGCATTGAAATTCGGAACTTACCAGAAATCGGGCATCTAGGCAAATTAATCCAAAAGCATATGATACGAATCACTTATTAAGCATAGGTAACTTCACTAAGTAAACTGAACAAATCACTGAGTAACAGGTTTATCTTTGAAGGAGATTTCTAACCACAGTTTGTTTACTCGCACGTAGGGTAAATCGGGGTAGTTTGGCCACCCTAAGCAAAAGTCGTTTTAACATGCTGAAAATAACGATAAATCTCTCGTTTATCGTATGATCATAATGATTCTGATAATACTACGCAAGATACATGAAAATTAAGGGCCCATATAGCCGAGGCGGTAAACGCACGGGTATTCAGCATGACCATGCTGAGGGTGACGGGTTCGATTCCCGGTCGGTCCAGGATCTTTTCGTAAAGGAAATTTCCTTGACTTCCTTGGGCATAGAGTATCTTCGTGCCTGCCACACGATATACGCATGCAAAATGGTCATTGGCAGAGGAAGCTCTCAGTTAATAACTGTGGAAGTGCTCATAGAACACTAAGCTGAGAAGCAGGCTTTGTCCCAATGAGGACGTTACGCCAAGAAGAGAGAGAGATACATGAAAATATCAAAATCAATTCGTGTTTATATGTCAAAAAAAGATTTTTGAAAAAAGTTTGATTTTTGCGTCGATTTTAAACCGTCGGGGTAATTTGAGCACCCTATTTTCAATGAAGATTTTTTTTTTTTCGTCTAATGTAACACAAACTTAATATGCACCGATAGACATTGAGTTGTAGTGTGTCAACTTGATGTATACAGAAAATAAACCAATTTTAAAGCCATCTAATGTATTTGCACAACAGGAGTCTTATGTGGTGTTTTTATTCAGCCCTCTTCGGGGTAATTTGGCCAACGTTTTTCAATTTTATTTTTCTAGTTTACTGTGGGCTTAAACTAATTCGTTTTAACGTTTCAATGGCTTCCATATCAGACCAGTAGTAGCGCTGTAAGGTCGGTTTGTTAAAAATATTAGATTTTAGGTGATTTTTATGAGAGCGATTCCACGAACAAGTGGGAAATTTTTCCAGTTTTTATTTTTTGTATTTTTTGATTTGCATGGAACCTTGCATACAAGTTTTTGGGGAACAAAAACGCCGTTTTGCATACTTGGTTCGCCATTTTTAATCTAGCCTTACTTATGAGAAGGGCCTATGAAAAATGCACATGATATCTTCAAAAAATTGTATCTCGAAAACGGTTTGTCCGATCGGTTTGGTGTCTTCGGCGAAGTTTTAGACAATTGTTGGTGCTATATGGAGAAAATATGCATGGTAAAAAAATATGTTTGGTTTTTGTGATTTGAACTAAAATATAGTTTTTCCCTCAAAAGTGACATGTCAATATTTTTTTTATTATCCTTAAGTTATAGCTGACTGAAAATGCTACCTAGTGCACAGTGGGTTGTTCTGGAGAAAAATAGGTTACAATGAAAAAAAAAATGTTTTAAAAAATTACGGTTTTCAAAAAAAGCTATTAAGTAAAGTCAAAAAAGTTTGTCGCCCTAATTTTATGGAAGTACATCAAATTTGCAAGAAAAAAGTACTTCGGTAACATTTTTCTAAGATGCACCGTTTAGAAGATATTACTAATTTAATATTGATTTTTTTGATAACTTAATAAGTTTTAGCCCTTTTCGAATGTACTCCGTGTTTCTCCAGTTTCAAAAGTATTTTTTTCGGAAAGATTGGAAAATTTTGAGTTAAAATGACACTGACAGCTTAAAGATTTGAGTGAAATTCTCTGCCTTAAAAGTATTTTGAAAAACAAGTTACAAAATCCCACTATCAGGAACAATGATTTCTTCCAGTGGTTTTTGGTGTATTGTGTTGAAAATGTGCATTCAACTCTTGCATATCGCAAGCTCCTCAATTAGCAAGATTCAAAAGAGCGAATAAGGCTTATTTTTCAGGGGTGGTATTTGTGCGCAATAAAAAATAACATTATACTTTGTACATCAGTTTATTTTTATTCCTGTATTTTTTATCAAATTATTGTTTACACAACTTTCTTAACAATATCGAATATTTTGGCATCATTGTCAGGGCAGTTTGAATAAAGCTTTGCCTTTATTGTATTTTCTGATAGAGGAAGAAATGAGTGGAATTTTTGAGTTCCTTGAATTGTTTTTGCATTATTATATTGATTATTTAGCTGCAAAGACATATTTTCGTATTCTTCTGTAGTAGAATAACAAAATGACAACTTTGTAAGTTCTTCTTCTTTTCGTTTGTTTGCCCAATTAAACAACTCTCTTGCAGTCTTTATCGGGTGTTCGCGTTCTTTGGCTAAACTTGCTCTGGTAGCCATGCGTTTTATCGTACCTCCAATAGCATCGCATGGACCTTTTCCGTGCGATGTTGCGAAGAAATGCCATTCAGCGTCAATACCATACTTTGACTTAAACTTACAAAGGCTAGAAAAGTTTTTTCGGTTTTTATACTGTGAAGCAGCACCATCTGACATAAAATAAATTTTTTTCATGTTTTTATTTTGATCAATTTGTAAAAAGTTCATCATTTTATCAATAAACAAATTAACAGCGACTGAATCATGTCTTAGTTCTTCTGAAATTATAATGAAGCTAAAATGTTTAATTTGCCTATTTTCAGTATAATATATTACGAAAGGATGGATTGTGGCCTGTTGCACGTTCCAATGGTGTGATTGAACTTCATCCTGCAAAACGAAGTGTAATTTTCAGAAAAGTCACAAATAGCCAAAAATTCACCATCTTGCAAGTTTTGTTTTGTAGTTTTCAAAAAATTGGATTGTTCGGTTTTTACAAAATCATGCGGAATCAAACTTTCTAATTTTGAGCTGAAAAATGTAACAAAGTCATCGGTTTGCTTTACAATAGTTTCTAAATCACATCTGTCAGTGGTAACCCATTGTTCGAATGAAAGCTTTTCAACAAAGTTTTCTTCCAGTTGTTTCAATAAACTGTCTTCTAAAACTGAGGTATCTGGGCAGTTTTTACATCTTCGTAGATGGCAATGAGTTGTCTTATTTTCGCAAAGTAATCTATTCGTTAATGTTTTTAGATCATTCAAGACATTGTATTTTTTTAAGCTATGTAGAATTAAATTGACATTTTCATGCGTAGTGCAAACGCAAACATTATGTGTTCCTGTGATAGTCAATAGTTTACATTGCCTTGGCCGGAGGCTTGCAAATGATGAAAACCCTATTTTTACATTGACGTACACTTCATTAAAGCGATTAAAAGCTTCTCTTAATGTCATCATTAACAATCTTTTCTGAACAGCTAATCTCTTATTTCCTGTCTTTACGCTAACAAAATCTCTTTGGCCTGGCATTGCACGGCTTATATCATCGTCCTCAAAAAAATTCAAAACCAGTTCTTTTGTTTCATTACTCAAAGCTTTTCCAGAGCTTGAACCTTGAGATGAATCTAATACATTATTTTTTTCCTTTCTTGCATCTGATGCCATATTTCTACTAGTTTTGAATTCGTCTACAATTTTTTGTACTGACCATGATTTTGGTAACAATGATAAAATTGATAGTTTTTCTTGCCTTGTGGCTGAATTTAAAAATTTAATTTTCATATTTTCTATGACTTCATTAAACTCGTTTGCTTTTTCTGTTTTAGCGTCTAATTTAAAAAGATTTCTTCGTACACCTTCGACGATTTCAGCGCACTTTTTTTCAGGATAGTGAACATTTTTAACCTTACCTAAATCTATAGGCGAAACATGAATAGCTGCTATTCCTCGGTTGAATATTTCGACGTCTACAGGCATCGTGAAGTCTTCATTTGATTGAATTGTGCTTAGCGTTGACGCTGATGGTATCGTGACCAAACTTTCATAGCTTTGCGAATCAGGTACAACAGGTATGGTCTGAACAGTTGGCATCCTTGAGCCACCGGCTACGCTTTGTTCTTCGTTTTGGGTGAGGTGAGCTCTTGAATCAATATGTAGACGGCAAGACGAACAAATACGAAAATCCTTGGTGTTCAGTGTGGATACCTTGGAAAATCCAATTGACTTCAGTTTTTGGATGATACCATCCGTGAGATATCGCAGCTCTTTCGAACACTGAATGTCTTTGAATGGACGAATACATCTGATTTTACTCATTTTGTAATCTGTAACATAGAAAATATTTTCCAATTGTTAGTTTTGAACGAAAATATCACAACACATATAATTAAAATGTGTATTTAAAACTTACCTTTGCACCAAAACGTGTTACACTTTCCTTTACAATTATTATGTTATCAAACAACACTGGATCTAGTTCAAAAACACTGGATTATTAGCTGAAATTACTATGAAATCACTATGCTTCTAGCAACCTTTCTGCATTTACTGTTTGATTTTCCCTAGTAGATACTGGATGAATTCAGAACCGAGTCAGACATTATTATACAGCTCACGGGTATAAATCATAGAATGCTGGGTAAAGACTGCTGGAAGATAGGTAGAGTTGAACGCTCAGGTATCGTCAGGTACGAGTTTGGAGAGTTGGAGCGAGGTAGATTTGCTGCCGTAGGTATATTGTTATTGAAGAAGATTGTAAATTGTATATACCTGGAATGAATAAAGAGTGCGGCGGTTGTTGATTGAGGTATCAGTCGGCAGCCGTCTAGTTTGATGGAAGGTGACTAATATTATACTAATATTATACCAATTTTAATCAAAATTGGCTGAAATCTTGCGAAAAGCTGGAATTATACTAATGTCATCGTGTCAGACTACGTTGATTTGATCCACTAGTCCATGGTGGACTAGTTCCAAAAAAGACCCTGTTTACAATCACCAACTGTACGTAGTACAGCTAACTGGTATCTAATTACCTGTATCTAATACTTATTAGCACGTTTTCAGCAGAAGGCAATAAAAACCACTGGAAGAAATCATTGTTCTTGATAGTGGGATTTTGTAACTTGTTTCAAAATACTTTTAAGGCAGTGAATTTCACTCAAATCTTTAAGCTGTCAGTGTCATTTTAACTCAAAATTTTCCAATCTTTCCGAAAAAAATACTTTTGAAACTGGAGAAACACGGAGTACATCCGAAAAGGGCTAAAACTTATTAAGTTATCAAAAAAATCAATATTAAATTAGTAATATCTTCTAAACGGTGCATCTTAGAAAAATGTTACCGAAGTACTTTTTTCTTGCAAATTTGATGTACTTTCATAAAATTAGGGCGACAAACTTTTTTGACTTTACTTAATAGCTTTTTTTGAAAACCGTAATTTTTTAAAACATTTTTTTTTCATTGTAACCTATTTTTCTCCAGAACAACCCACTGTGCACTAGGTAGCATTTTCAGTCAGCTAAGGATAATAAAAAAAATATTGACATGTCACTTTTGAGGGAAAATCTATATTTTAGTTCAAATCACAAAAACCAAACATATTTTTTTACCGTGCATATTTTCTCCATATAGCACCAACAATTGTCTAAAACTTCGCCGAAGACACCAAACCGATCGGACAAACCGTTTTCGAGATACAATTTTTTGAAGATATCATGTGCATTTTTCATAGGCCCTTCTCATAAGTAAGGCTAGATTTAAAATGGCGAACCAAGTATGCAAAACGGCGTTTTTCTCCCCCAAAGACTTGTATGCAAGGTTTCATCCAAATAAAGATATATGAAAATTACTCGTTGCTGAAATGATATGGAACCGCTCGAGGTGCTCAAATTGCCCCATTGGCCAAATTACCCCGACTACCCCTACAATGTTAATGTTGACAGCGCGCGTGAACGCAGTTCCTGTTTCGGGAACAAAGTCACGAAAAGGGTTATTCCATCTTTTAAAATCGTGATTCCAGTTCCAGTTTTTTAAAGCGTTACGAAACGGGTGATGCCATCTAGCACGCAAAAACTGTGTTCCAGGTTTTGTGACATCTTTCATGCAAGGAATCACGTTTACAGGAACATGGTCACAAATTCGGACAAACGTTGTGTTCTGTATATCGTGATATTTTGTTCACGCTTATGGGAACGGATTTTTTCGCGTATACTTTTAAAAAGTCATAGGGTAAACATGTATAATATGCCCCCCTTAAGGAATAATGGAAATATCTCTGCACTCGTAACCGTATTTTACCCCATCACTGCATTTATTGATTGAACAAAGTGTTAGCGTTTATCCGATATTATTTTTTTTCACGAAATTACAGTTATTTTATTATTATGTCTTTATTTACGAGATTTTCAGCCCGAGGCTGGTTCATCTCAGTGGCGAAATTACAGTATTTATTCCGATATAACGTGTTTTCTAAAAGCAACAAAATCATAAACTCACAAAAGTGTCGGGGCTAACGCTAACTGCGGAGATAAGTTATTTTACTTCATAATGGATCACTAAAATAACTAAAACAGCCACTATGAAATGAACAGATAGTGCCACCGTAGCCTTGTGTGTTTGACGTAACTCGACTGCTGTCACTGTGTTACCGTCCATATATGGTGGCGCTTTTGTTTTGATACGGTGAGTAGCGGATAAATCAGCTTCAATGTTCCATCCAACTGCTACTTTCATTGGATGTACTTCATTGACGCGTGCTAGCGCTTAATTTCAACACATCGATAATTACAAGAAATATGTGCCTTTTCAATTTCTTGTTGTATATTTGTTTCAAAGGGCACAACAACCACAAAATCAACATAGTAGACTGGTCTCATAAATATGAAGCCTTATACAATGATTTTATCCACTCACTTTTTCAAATTCTCTTGAAATTGAAGGGGGGCATTTTGTCCCATTGGGGCGCATTATTCATACCTGTTTACCCTACACGGAAAAAAATCCATTCCCAAGACCATGAATATGACTCATAGTTTCCCGATATTTTTATGATTTTATGTTATAAATATACACCATGATTAAATTTTATGATCTTATGATTGATTTCACCATAACGCTATGCACCCGTTATTGTTTTGGCTTTCGACGACCAAAAATGGAAAATATAATCATGAAGCTATGATTAAATAAGCTGGGATCATGAGTAGCATTCATGAAGCCAAGAATAATTTTAATAAACCTGGATGCAGATCCTGATGCTTTACCACCAGATTCATAAAATTATGGTTTGGTGAGGTAGAACCATGCATAGAATTCATGGAATTAAGAATTACTTTTATGATTCCGTCGTCGTCGGACCTATATGCTTCTCAGTCAAATTCATAAAATCATGGTTGAGGGAGATGGAACCATGCATAGAATTCATGGAATTATGAATTACTTTTATGATTCCGTCGTCGTTGGACCTCAATGTTTCTCAGTCAAATTCATAAAATCATGGTTAAGGGAGATGGAACCATGCATAGAATTCATGGAATTAAGAATTACCTTTATGATTCCGTCGTCGTCGGACCTATATGCTTCTCAGTCAAATTCATAAAATCATGGTTGAGGGAGATGGAACCATGCATAGAATTCATGGAATTAAGAATTACTTTTATGATTCCGTCGTCGTCGGTCCCAAATGCTTTTAATTAGATTAATAAAACGATGCAAGCTAAAATCATAAGAAAATAAAATACGTGATATCAGAACCCATTTCTATGATTTTGGGACCTATCCATCACTTTTTAGTTGGCCTCTTGTTAGTGAAGATATGTAATGTTCAAATATAAAAGAGAACAACAATGATCGAACTCACCGGATAATCATATTTAGCTGGTTTATTATTTTTGTCTTTGGCACCTACATCCAACAGGCTAAGAATGCCCTCCAAACCACATCAATTGTTCACTAGTTCACATCACTTGCTGAGTCTCCGAACTCGTCGAACGATGGATAAACCGGAAAAATAGAGAGAATTAGCGAAAATTAACGCGCGATTCTCACTTTGCTTCACCCTCCGTACATAAACTCGGAACTACGACGGATGACACAACGAAAACGCGAACTAGGCACTGTTTACTTTTTGCGTGTTTACTTTTTAGTCAATCAACTCCCAACATCCTGCCGAATCTTACGGGCACACTGTTTCGATGTTCCATTTCCTCATATATGCACATTTATTACTCTAACCAAATAAAAACTTTGCAAAAATAGCAGGTTCAACTTTTTCCACATGTCTGTGCTGGACGACCGCGCGATTTATATAATTGCATATGGCAGATAAGGGAAGATTCATTTATTACGTCCATCGTTTTTCGGGATTTCTAGACCCCCCCTCCCCCCTCTGTCACGCTATTTTCCTATACCTAATACACGTACTGTCACACTTTCTTAGACCCCCCCTCCCCCCAAAATGTTGGACGTAATTTTTGAACGTTCCCTAAGTGTAACGCTAGGAAGCGACCATGAATATAATTTATGAAAATGCTTGTTTCTATTCATATTTCTGGTCAACTCATTCATGATATTATGAATTTTAATTATGATATTATGAGTTGGCAGACATCATAAGAACATGATTTTTTATTCATGATTAGGGGAATGGATTTTTTTCCGTGTATGAAACAATTGTGCATGCTGTAACGGCAAAAACTTGGTGTACTAGGCATAAAATGTTGTAAAAGAAAATTACGCCAAGTTTTATGGAGATGAAACACTTGCGTTTAAAGTCAGAAGTAGACGCAATTAATATCGACAACCCAAATATTAGAATATGACTATTGCTTGCAAGGAACGGAATTTTCTTTATAATTGTAACACCTGCCGTCATTAAACCATAAAAGCTAGCCGGCCAGGCCACCTGCGATGAAGAGCCTTCGGATTTCAACCGAGAGCTCCATTCAAAAGTCAACCCATCAAAGCAGGCGCTTCCATTAGCGTATACGCCGCCTACTTTAAACGTACCTACCGGCCGGCCGACCAAGACTCAACAGCGTGCAGTCGCGACTCGGGAGAGTGGCAACCGCGTGACGGTGAAATATTGAAAATTTATTACCAGCATAAAAAATGCCGACAAAACCATGTTCATATTCTAATTTACCACCCACCGGACTTCCACACCACACGAAGACGATGGCGATGGTCGGCCGCCGGTGGTATTACGATGACGACGATGATGCCAGAGCCTGCTATGCTTTCGCCGTGTGTGCGCTTATTTCACTTTATACCATCGCATGGTTCTGTGAAAAGTGTGGTGCTGCTGGTGCATGTTTCTTCTGCCCACCACACGTAGCAAAATACGGGGTTCACCTTCCGGTACCTAAAGAACTCGACGTCTGCTGTATGTACGGGGTTGAACAGTTTTAAATTTCAATACCTGGAAGAAAATTCGGCTTTAATTTTCATTCGTTCCAGAATTCATTTGAAAATTCACGTTGACGGCATGGATTTGTGCTACCTTCACATAAATGGAATGTCATTGAATGGAAAGGTAATCGAAATTTATCGAAAAGCCTCCATACGGTAACTAAAAACACATTCCCGTGTATCGTGTTGGGGGTGTTGGTTGGCTGGAAAGAACCATAACCGCTACCTACTGCAAGGAAATTTAATCGATAGCAGCATGCCGACGGGCTTTTCGCGGGCCCTCGCTGCTGACTCAAAATCAAAGCAACCTGGGTATTTCCTGCAGTTGAGCGCGACATTCCAAAGGGTAAAGAAGCAAATTTACAGTCTCAAGTTAACGCTAAAATGCCTCCCAAGGAGAAAAAGCCCAAGAAAGCTAAGAAAGCCGTACCGGATATCCAACCGGTGGATGGACTGAGTGCCGTGGACCGACAGTTCTTCGAAATAACCATCAACGATTTGAACCAAAAGTTGGCTCGATTGAGGACGCACAACGTGAAGATTGAAGAGCGAAATGAGGAGCTTGAGAGTAAGCTGAAGCAGATCGAGGAAGATCGAGCGGATGTTACGGCCTTCTTGGATCGCACATTGCAGGAAAAATTAGCAGTTATTATCGAACTGGAGGACAAGTTGAGTGAGTTATCCAAGGTTCGAGATCAGGAGAATACAGAATGTCAGGAGAAAATCGTCAGCTTGGATGCAAAGTACAAAGCCATGCACGAACAGCTTACATCGGAAATAAAGCTGCTCACGGGCAAGTTGAATTCAATGGAAGAGTTCCGTATGCAGCGGGATGAACTGATGGCGAAATTCGACGCACAGGATACGGAGCTGAAAGAGCAAAACAAGCGGCACAAGACGACCCTGTACGAAATGGAACGCAAGGTCATACTGGACAAGGACCGATTGCGAAAAGATGTGGAGAACAAACTGCTTCAGCTTTCCACGGAGTTCACCAAATCTTCGGAGATTCGAGTTGCCGCTCACACCCAAAGGCTTGTCCGCGAAAACATCGCATTGAACAACGAAATGGATCGGATGATCTTCACCCAAGAACGATTGGAGAAACAATTCGCAGATTTGAAGGCCCAAAACGCGGAGCTACGGAACCAAGCAGAAATCGATCTGGTGGAGAAACAACGTCTGATGCAGACTTGCCAGGAACGGTTGGACTTGATCAAGCAACTAGCCGACCAATACGAACAGCAGTTGCACAGGAATGCCCAACTGCACGCATACAAGGAGAAGGCGGACGAATTCGAGACAGAAACGCAGTCCACGAAGAAGGAATACAACCATCTCCGCCAGAAGGTCCGAATCCTCGAACAATACATCCACTTCATCAACACCGATCGCCAGTCGCTTCGCAACGAATCAGATCACAACCGAAAAGAATTCGATCGCATCTCGGAGATCCTCAAAACCGTACGCTTCACGGTTCGCTCGGCCTTCAAAGAGGACGAACTGGAAGACGACCTCCCATACCAGGAAATCAAACGCAAGCGCCTGATCGCGGACCTTCTGAACACCCTTACAGACCTGGAGTTAAAACCGCTAGTAACAGTTTCCGTAGCGACGATTCCGGAAGATGCCGAAGGTTATGAGCAAGGTGACCTGGGAGTCATACCACGTGAAACAATGGATTCGATCATTGCGAAGACGCAGGTTTCCTATCTGCCGGACTCGCCGCTGATCAGTTCGGATGCCAACTCGTTGGCATCGGGCTTGGATCAGGAAAGCGTCAGCTTGCGTTTCGCTTCCGGCAGCGATGTGATCCTCGATGTGGTGAGCGGATCGCAGTTGGTGTTCAAGGGGTCGGACGAGGGCACGTACGAGGATCAAGAGGCAGGGGATGGTGAGCAGGAGGAGGGTGAGAAGAGTGCCGAGAAGATTAAGGAGGAAGGCGAGGCGGAAGAGGATGAGAAACGATCGGTTAAAGGCGAAGGTAGCGCCCATGGTTCTGAGACGCATTCAACGGGATCGGACAAGGAACAGCCGGAGGATATCATCATTGATGCGCCAGACGTCTTCGAGGATGAACCGATTGAGTTTGGGACAACCAAGAGTGA
Source organism: Aedes albopictus (assembly GCF_035046485.1). Classification (NCBI taxonomy): domain Eukaryota; kingdom Metazoa; phylum Arthropoda; class Insecta; order Diptera; family Culicidae; genus Aedes; species Aedes albopictus. Next base: position 3,421,204 of record NC_085138.1, on the reverse strand, counting down.
CTCGGATTAAAGCTTTTGGTGTGATAATAAAATGCTTGTGTGCTTGAATGTTGTGTTTTCTATTCATGCCGAAAGGTTATTATACTTTAAAACCCTTACAAGAAAACTACACAAGGTCTTCATCCAGTGGCTGTACAGACTGAAAATAACTTACACTAGACAACGGACAACATATACGACTCCTTCAGGAATTTCTTCTGGGACCTAGGATTCTTAAAGAACTGCCTCTGGACATCCTCCAGAAGTTCCTCCTAAGATCCCTCTAGGCAAAGGCGCCAGGTCAATTTTCGAAAAATCTGGATGGTTTAGGAAGTTTTGTCTCGAAAAGTTTGAATCGTGTGAAAAACCTTGCAAGTTTCGGGCAAAACCTTACAAATTCTGGGCAAAATCTTACAAATTTCGAAAAGAAATGGGTGGATCTTACAGACTTTTGTAAAAGGAGACCTAAAAAATCTGGACAAATCCAGATAGATCTAAAAGGATGGCAACGCTGCCTTCAGGTGTTCCCTTTCGGGTTCCTTCCATAGTTATTTCTGGAACTTTAAAATAACATGTGTAAAGGGCGTAACAACATTTGAGAATTCCTGCTTCTCCAGGTCCTCCTGAGCGTATTTCCCATTATTCATGTAATCTCTGACCAGTAACAGGTAAAACAGACTCCCCTCTAACTGATAACGGGAAAAGTTTGCATAAATTAAATAAAATACAAATATTTTTATGTATAGATTACTGCACGAATTTATTCTGGCCTGCTTACTCTCACTCGAAATTTGACGTTTGAGAGGTGTCGGCACCGCTCAAACGTCAAATTTCGTGTGAGAGTAAGCAGGCCAGCATAAATTCGTGCAGTGGACCATTCTGAGAATACATCCAAACCGTAGGGACTGTCTGTATGGAATGTTTACTTGAATCAAGACTTGAATCCGTGTTGATAATGAATCCAACCAAAATGGATTTAGTTCATTACCTAAATAAATTTCAAGGTTGCAAAAAAGTTTGAGAAAGGCAAGTGGCTAGCAGATGCAAAGGGAAGGGAGTCAAGGCATTTAGATGTAAAGGAGATCGGATATTTCAAAGGACTTTTAAAGGGGGGAGGGGTTCATTGGCGTTTTAGATATCAGTAGGTCGGCTCCAGAGGCACGTTCTCCTCCATTTGGAAAATTGTTGTCATAGGCGTTTCAGGAGTGGATAACTGACACTGCGGAAGATTACAAGTGATAGTCGAAATACGAGTTTCAGGAGGTTTCATTAGGAATTTCAGAGGCGAAAGCGTTTCAAACCATTTCAAGGCGTGCAAGGAGGTTTCGGAGCGGTTTTAGAGGGCATCAGAGGCTCTTTCCTGAGGCGTTTTGGAGGACTTCCCACTCTCTCGAGTGAGTTTTGCAGAGGTTTCTGCAGACTTTCAGAGGCGTTTCATAGCGTTTGAGGAGGTCAATTTCACGGAACTTCCATGGGGGTTTCAAATTTGTTTCAAAGCACTACAAGGCGTTTCAATGCATTTCAGGAGGTTTCAGAGAGATTTAAGGGGGGCTTCAGAGGCTCTCAGGTGAATTTCACAGAGGTCTCATGGGGGTTTCAAAGGCATTTCAAGGTGTTTTGGGGCGTTTCAGAAGGCTGCCGGGATGTAAGAGAGCTTGAAAGGCTTTCAGGAGGATATATGCGTTTCAGGAGGTTGCAGAGGGGTTTATGGGGCTTCAGAGGCTCTTTTCTGAGACGTTATGGGGGATTTTTGACCCTCTCGAGTGAGTTTCACGGAGGTTCTGGAGACTTTCAGAGGCGTTTCATAGCGTTTGAGGAGGTTAATTCCCCGAAACTTCCATGGGGGTTTCAAAATTGTTTCAAAGCCTTGCAAGGCGTTTCAATGAGTTTCAGGAGGTTTCAGAGGGCTTTTAGGTGGCTTCAGAGACTTTCACACTTAAATTCAGAAATTGATATCGGTAAACGGTTTACCGAGAATCCAACAGCTGATATTTCGAAAAAATATTTACTGATTCTCGGTAAAATTTTTACCGAGATTTCGGTAAACCATTACCAAGTCTCGGTGAACTTTGCCGAGATCTCGGTAAAAAGTTGGATTACCGAGATCTCGGCAACGTTTTAACGACATCTCGGTAAAACTTTTACCGAGATTCAGTAAAAATTATTACCGGATTCTCGGCTGTTGGATTCTCGGCAATCCGTTTGCTGAGGTCGGCGATTTAATTTAAGTGTGTTCAATTAAATTTAACGGAAGTTTCAAGAAGTTTTCAAAGGTGTTTCAAGTTGTTTCAACGCGTTTCAGAAGGTTTCCGGGGGGTTTAAAAGGGGTTTACAGAAAGTTATATGGGGTTTTCAGAGGCGTTTCAAAGCGTTTCGGGGCATTTCAAGAGGTTTCAAAGGGATTTATGGGGCTTCAGAGGCTCTTAGATGAATTTCACGGAGGTTTCATAGGAGTTTTAGGGGCGTTTTAAATCGTTTCAAGGACGCTCGATGCGTTTCATGACGATTCAGAGTATTTAAAAGGGTTTCAGGGAGGTTTAAGGGGGCTTCAGAAGGCTCGCAGATGAATTTCACGGAGGTTTCATGGGGGTTTCAGAGGCGTTCCTAAGCACTTCAATGCGTTTCAGGATGTTTCAGAGGGGGTTTAGGAGGTCTTAGATGCTCTCAGATAAATTTACCGGAGGTTTCATTGGGGTTTTAGGGGCGTTTCAAGGATGGTCAATGCGTTACATGGCGTTTTAGAAGGTTTCGGGGAGGTTTAAGGGAGCTTCAGAGGCTTAAAGTGAAATTCACGGATTTTTCATGGGTGTTTCAGAGGCGTTTCAAAGCGTTTATGGACGTTTCAGAAGGTTTCTTGGAATTCCTCAAACAGAGAATGAACCACGGAATGAACTCTCCACTTGACAGCACATGGTTACATGAGGCTATACAAGCAAAAGTTTCGTTCGTAATAGTCCAATACATTACTGATTACGCTTGTAGATCAGATGGCCCAAACTCCAAAGAGTTCTCGGATACTCCTATACAATCATATATACAATCCATAGAATCCACCACTCGATAGAACATAGATGCCTGAGGCTATGTGAGTATGTGTTGAGAGTAACAATCTAGCATTTACCTACTTTTATATCACAGTGTACCATCCTATACCTGACATAATAAATACTTTGCTCCTTGATGTGTGTAACGAGAAACGTCAATAAAAGATTCATTCCAAGTTTGTACTCGATAACAACCACACGAGTTTTTATATATTCGTTCCGAATTACGCTCTGCTAAAAGGTTATGGGCCCAGCGACGGAAGCGGCCATAGCGCGCGGAAAGTTCCGTAGAGTTTCGTTGAGTCGGTTCCGGTCCGGGTTCGAAAGTTTTTCCGGTTCGATTGCGTGAGCCAGCGAGAGAGTCGGTGGAGGAGTGTGACATTTGTTTTCGTCAGCAGCATTAGGCGTCGTTGGCTGGGTGTTGTGCGTGTTCGTGCACGTTAAAACCTGTCGCAGCTGAGGTGAAAATTCCGGCAGAATGGAGGAGGAAGTCAAATCGCTTCGCATTAAGCCGTTTGATGGAAGTGGCTTCAACAATTGGAGCTTCCGGGTACGGGCGTACCTGCAGCAATTGGAAGTCCTACATTGCATCGAAACGGAGGCGGAGGAGGAAGCGTTCTGGGACATTCTGGACACGGAAGCCGAAGCGGTGAAGGCAGAGAAGAAGAGGAAACGTGCCGCTCGCGTGAGGGAGGACAACAAGTGTCACTCGGTCTTGATCCAGACGATCGCCGACAGCCACCTGGAATAGTTGGTAGTATCAAATAGTTTTAACCATCATTGGGACAAAGTTGTCTGTTGATGTAAAGTGAATAAATGTAAATAAATGTAAATGTAAATACGTGAAGGACAAGGATTCCCCGAAGAAGACCTGGGATGCCCTCCACAACATCTTCGAAAGGAAGAGCATCACAAGCCGGTTCCTGTTGAAGAAGCAATTATTGATGATGCGATACGACGAAAAGGAGCCACTTCAGGACCATTTTTTGCGCTTCGACCGTTTGGTGCGGGAGGTGAAAGGAGCTGGCGCTCGGATGGAGGAAGAAGATGTGATCTGCCATCTCATGATCACGATGCCGGAGTCCTACGACGCGGTGACCACTGCCATGGAGGCGGTGTCCGATCGGTTAACCATGGATCTCGTCCGGCGGAACTACCTCGACGTCGAAGCGAAGCGGCGTGGCCAGCGAGCGGAGGCAAGCTCCAACGAGGCTGCGTTTTCGGGAAAGTCCAGCAAGCAAGGTAAGCTGAAATGTTTCAATTGTGGCGGCCTTGGACACAAGAAGTTCCAGTGCCCCAATCGAGGTGAGAAGGAGCGGGGTGAAACGGCCCCGTCGAAGAAAACGACGCAAAAGGCAAACGTGAGTACCAAGACCGTTTCGTTCGTAGCAGCCGATACCACTGAACTGGTGGCCGTCGGTTCCAGGGTGGAATCCAAATGGTACTTAGATAGCGGCGCGTCAGAGCACATGTCAAATGACAAATCCCTTTTCGATAGTCTCCAGAAGTTAGATAGGCCAGTAGTGATTCAAACCGCCAAGAGCGGTAGCAGTTTGCTAGCCAGGTACAAGGGTCGAGTAGTTGTTCAGGCACTAGTAGGCGAGGAGAGAATCCAGGTTAACATGGAAGACGTTTTGTTCATACCCGAGTTGTCGCTAAATCTGTTGTCGCTCAGGCGGCTGGAAGCCACCGGGAAGAAGGTTGTGTTCTTCAACGGTTGCGTGACTGTAGAAGCTGATGGGGAGGTTGTAGCAACGGGTAGGCAATCCGGAAGGCTCTATGCGATGGATTTTCAGTACGAGCGACGGGATTCTGAAGCGAAGGCGTTGGTGACTGGCAAAGTGGACCGTGAGCTGGAGTTGTGGCACCACAGGTACGGTCATTTGGGGAACGACAATCTTCTGAAGCTCTTGACCAAGAACATGGTTGAAGGTTTTGATGTGGATCGCGTGAAGGCTGGAGGTGCGAAGATTTTGTGCGAGCCGTGCATCCACGGAAAGCTGACAAGAGAACCATTTCGGCGGCACCCAGAAAAACGAACCGGAAGACCGTTGGAGATTGTCCATAGCGACGTGTGTGGACCTGTCACGCCCGTGGCATGGGATGGAAGTTCGTACTTCGTAACCTTTACGGACGATTTTACGCACGTTGCGGTGGTGTACGCTATCAGGACGAAGGACGAGGTAATACAACGGTTCATGGACTACGAGGCGATGGCGACTGCTCACTTCGGCGTTCGGATCTCGCGACTCCGTTGCGATATTGGAGGCGAGTATACGGGCAAGGCGATGAAGAAGTTCTGCAAGAAGCGCGGGATTCAGCTGGAGACGACTGTTCCGTACACGCCGGAGCAGAACGGCGTTAGTGAACGTCTGAACCGAACGGTAGTGGAAAAGTCGCGATCGATGCTTGAGGCTAGCGGTGTTCCGAAAGAACTGTGGGTCGAGGCCGTGTATACGAGTGTGTACGTGTTGAATCGTAGTCCGAGCGTCGCGGTCGATGGCGATATCACTCCGTATGAGGCGTGGTATGGCAAAAAGCCGAATATGTCGAACTTGCGCGTATTCGGTAGTGACTGTTACATCCATGTACCCAAGCAGTTGCGGAAGAAACTGGACTCAAAAGCACAGAAAGTGCAGTTCGTCGGTTACGCTCCAAATGTGGAACGGTAAGAAAGTGATCGACGCGGGACATTGTCTTTAACGAAAACGAACTTGAATTTCGGTCGCCGATTGGAAATCAGACGGACGAAGATGATACGGTCGTAGTGCGGGAATCGAAATCAGAGCCGAAAGCGAGGCTGGTGGAGCCGGCACTGCAGGACGAAGAAGACTCGGAAGAAGATTTCTTTTCGGAAGAAGAATCGGCTGAGCAGCCCGATACTGGACGCGAAACGGAACCTGGTGTGCGACGGAGCGGCAGAACTGTAGCGCCCCCGAAGTGGCACAACGATTTCGACATGAACGTGTCGGTGTTTGCTCTGTGTGCGGAAAACTTCGTGGACGGGATTTCCTCGGATATCGGTGAATTGAGAAAGCGTCCGGACTGGCCAATGTGGAAGCAGGCGATAGAAGAAGAGCTCGAAGCACTCCAACGAAATGATACGTGGACCTTGGTGGAACCCCCGACCGGGAGGAAGATTGTGGACAGCAAGTGGATTTTTAAGATCAAGCGGTGCAGTGACGGAAGGATCGATAAGTACAAAGCCAGGTTGGTGGCGCGTGGCTTCACGCAGCGTCAGGGTTTTGACTTTGTCGAGACCTACTCACCAGTTGCGAAGATGTCTACGGTACGGATCCTTCTGGCGCTTGCGAACCACGAAGGGTGGTACGTCCACCAAATGGACGTCAAGAGCGCCTTCTTGAACGGCATGTTAGAAGAGGAAATCTACATGCGTCCGCCGCCTGGCTTTGAGGCGGGGAGTAATCGAGTCTGCCGTTTGAAAAGAGCCATCTATGGCTTGAAGCAGTCCTCGCGGAACTGGAACCTGCGATTCCACGAGTTCATCGACAAGCTCGGGTTCAAGAGAAGTGAACACGACTACTGTTTCTACTTCTGGATAAGCAACGGTGTCGTCATCTACGTTCTGATCTACGTGGACGATGTACTTATAGCGAGCAACTCACTGAAGGCGATCCAGAGTTTGAAGAGGAAGTTTTCTGCAGAGTTTGAAATGAAGGACCTGCAGGACGTGCGCAACTTCCTGGGGTTGAATATCCAGCGTGACCGTGAGGCGGGACTGAGGAAAATTGGTCAGAAGGCGTACATCGAAGCGGTACTCGAGCGATTTGGCATGGCTAACTGCAAACCGTCGCCAGTGCCAATGGACCCCCACCTGCGTCTCGAGAAAGGGAACGATCCGACAATGTTCACGGACAAGCCGTACCGTGAATTGATCGGTTGTCTAATGTATCTCACAGTGACTTCCAGACCAGACATCTGTGCGGCGGTAAACTACTTCGCCGGCTTCCAATGTTGTGCAACGGAAGAGCACTGGACGCACCTGCGGAGGGTGCTGCGATACCTTCGAGGAACAGCGGATTATCAGTTGGTGTATCGACGTTCAGAAGCGGAACCTGTTGCGGTGTTTGCCGACGCGGATTGGGGAAACGACCCGAACGATAGGAGATCGGTATCCGGATTAGTAGTCAAGCTGCATGGTCAAACTGTGGTTTGGTCTACGAAGAAACAGTCGTCCGTAGCGCTGTCATCCACCGAGGCAGAGCTCATGGCTCTCTGTCAAGCAAGCTGTGAGTCGATGTGGGTCGTCAACCTACTCAAGTCTGTCCAGCGAGAAGTGAATGAGCCCGTCACGCTTTTCGAGGACAACCAACCGTGTATTTCAATTACGTCGGATCCACGAAAGCTGAAACGGATGAAGCATATCGAAGTTCAGTATTGTTTCGTCCGGGAGCTGATCGAAAGGGGCAAGCTTGTCCTCAAGTATCTACCGACGGATGAGCAGCCTGCTGACATGTTAACCAAAGGGTTACCGGCACCACGGTTCCGGAAGTTTAGAGAGATGGTAGGAGTAGCTGATTGAGGCGGGATGTTGAGAGTAACAATCTAGCATTTACCTACTTTTATATCACAGTGTACCATCCTATACCTGACATAATAAATACTTTGCTCCTTGATGTGTGTAACGAGAAACGTCAATAAAAGACTCATTCCAAGTTTGTACTCGATAACAACCACACGAGTTTTTATATATTCGTTCCGAATTACGCTCTGCTAAAAGTATGAACCTCATTCATATTTTTTTTGTAAATACAACTAGTAGCTCTCGTAGATTCGATGACCTTTACTCAAGGGAGTTCTTGTAGTTAGGGGTCATCATCATCATCAAACTCACCACTTGATAGATTTTAGCTACCTGAGGCTCTGTGTGTATGAACCTTAATCATATAGCTCTTAGAGATAACCACCTACGCTGGTAGATCCGATGACCTATACTCAAGGAAGTTCTGGAGATCTACAAACTTACAATGAACTCACCACTTGACAAAACATACTTACATAAGGCTGTGTGTGCTCCAATCTTGGCTCCAATAGATGAATGATTACACTTGTAGATCAGATGGGCTAAACTCCAGGGAGTTCTCGATCATAGAACTTTAGACTAGGTAGAACATATATTCTAGAGGCTGTGTGAGTATGAACCTTCTTCATAATCCTAATAGTTACAACTAGTAGTTCTCGCAGATTCAATGATCTTTACTCAAGGGAGACCTTTAGAGAATTATCGAACTCGCCACTCGATAGATCAAAGTTACCTGGAGCTGTGTGAGTATGAACGTTAGTCATAAAGCTCTTAGAGACAACCAACGCTGGTAGATCCGATGACCTATACTTAAGGAAGGTCTTGGAGGTCCTCAAACAGAAAATAAACTCACCACTTAACAGCATATAGTAGGGTAATTTGCCAATTGTTGCACGGCTAAGGATTCGCCAATTGTTGCACACCTCATAAGAATAACATGGAGTGTGCAACAATAGGCGAGTTTTTAGTCGTGCAACAATTGGAAAATTACCCTAGTTGCATAGAACTGTGCAATCATGAATTTTATTCATAATGCTCCAATAGATCACTTATTACGCTAGAAGATCAGATGGCCTAAACTCCAGGCAGTTCTCGGATGTTCTTAAACATTTACCCCTTAGACACACCGAAAATTGTCCCTTAACTCTTAACTCTGCTTTTTTCAGTAAACTAACTTTATGCCTCTTTAGTACTCTTTTACTGCTCTGTACATCATCAAATGCAATTTAGGTAGCATAACCATAATGGAAGGAACTAAATAGATTTCACCTGAATCAAAATTTGGGTGTACACTAAATGTTCCTGCTGGGATCCTTCCAGGAACTTCACCAGAGATTTCTTCCGGGATTCCTATAGAAGATCTTTCCTGGTTTGCTTCAGCAAATTCATTACGGAATTTCTTCAGTACCTCCTTCCAAAAATCCTGCAGGGATTCCTTAAGAACTTCTTCAGGAGTCCACGTGAGATTCCTGTAGTACCTACTTCTGAGATTTTATAGGGAATTTCCTTAGGAATTCTGAGGTTCATCTAGGAAATCCGTCCAGGTATTCTCTAAGAACTTCTTCCGGGATTCTTTCAGGAACTACTTCCAAGATTACGTCAGGAATTCTTTGCGGAATTTCTCCGAGAATTCCTTCCGGGAATCGCATGAGAACCCCTTACCAACTTCTTCGAGGATCTTCTTTCTAGATTCCTCCTAATTCAAGAGCCTATCCATAAACTACGTAGACTCTTAGGGGTGGACGGGGGGTCTGGCCAAAGTCTACGTTCCATTCAAATTAAAAAAAAAAAAATGTATGGACGAAAGTCTACGAGGGGAGAGAATGTGTTTTGAGATGAGTCTATGTGGTTTATGGACAGCACCTAACTCTTTTCTGAATATCTCTAAGAGCTCCTTCCGAGATTCCTTTGAAAACTTCTCCCGGGGTTCCTCTGGAAACTTCTTCAGGGAATCTTCCAAAAACTTTCCCCGGAATTCTTCCAAGAACTTGTTCTGGGATTCTTTCAGGAACTACTTCAGGGATTACTTCAAGAACTCCTCCCGGGATTCCTGCGGTAAGTCTTTCCGGGACTGTTTAAGAATTCCTTCCGGAATTGCTCCAACATCTTCTTCTGAGAATCCTCCAGGAACTCCAGGAACTTCTTTCGACTTTCTTTTGGGAACTCCTTCTGGCATTTCTCCAGGATTATTTTTTTTTTTTTCAGAAACTGCTTCCGGATTTTTTTTGAGGAACTCTATCTAGGATTCTGCTAAGAACTCTTTCCTGTTTCTTCTGGAACTCCTGCAGATCATTATAAAATTCTTTCGGAAGTCCATTTTAGAATTCTTCCAGATGTTCATGGAATAGAAATTCTCCAGAAGTCTATTACGGAATACTCCAGAGGTTCTTGTTGCATTCTTCATGGAATTACTCATGGAGTTCCTTACGAAGTTCCTACACGAGTTCCTTGTGAAATTCCTTCAACAATTTTTAAAGGAGTTCCTCTAATCTTTGTAAGGAATTCCCCCTGAAGTTCCTTCTGGGGTTACTCCAATAGTTCTTTCCAGGATTCACCACCTTCTTCAAGCTCAAGCTTTGACAACTTTTATGCAGCACAACCTTCCCAACCGATGAATCCTTCACATAATAGTCCTTCAGCAGTGTCCTAGCTTATCTTGCTCTACCGGCATCCTTAATGATTCTTAGTTGAGCGTCTTCGATCAACAATCCGATAGCGTGGAGCGCCAACTCGTCATTCGTCTTTTCCTCACCTGTAGCTTCAGCAGATACGTAGCTCCACAAACCTTTTCGGGTCAACACCTGACCTGGGATCACCTGACAAGCTCGAATCGTCCAGGTTTCGTAGTTGCCGTATACGTTAATTGTTTGATGCCCAGCTTTACGAAATTCATTTTCCTACACGATTGTTAGCTCCAAACGGAAATCACAACTCAACAAAGCACTCAATGAAGAGAATTGTCAGACAAAAGAGACACAAAACAAGCAGCAAAGAAGGCGCGAGGATTACTCTTTATCCCTTCTGGTAACAGATAATGACATGATCTCGATTTTTTTTGTTGCAGACAAAACTGAAGCTGAATTTGTTGCGTACTTTTGAACTCGTGAATAATTAATTATTACTAACCCAAAATCGAAACTGTTTGATGATAGATCTTCAGCAGAGTTGAAGTGTTTACCGACTCGAAGTTACCGTTCGAAAATCGCAATTCAAGGCTTAAAAATCTTTCAACTCGTGGTGAATCCTATTATTTTTAAGTTGGGACAAACTTATGTTGCATTGGGTGGATTGTCGCAACAAATACAGGTTGCGACATTGTCATTATTGTTGCGCGATGGTTGAATTTTGATTCACTGGTCTGGACCGATAACCTGTTGGATTCTCCAGCGAAAACCAGGTTTTGTTGAGAATGTTACGGAATGATCTTTTTATTTTTACAACTCGCTATGACTAATTGATGGTAAACACAAATATAACCATATTCTAGGCCTACTGTGATTGAAAAATTCTACTGAAGTTCTTGCGAATCTTCCCAAAAACTGCATGCTGGTATTTGAATTGTTTTTTACATAATGCTAGAAAGAGTTGTATCCTCCACATCATAATCTATGGAAGACTTAATATTATTGCCTGCTTTTCCTTTAATCACTGCACTGATACACCTATTCTTTACCGACAGGGAGCCTCCGTACAAACCGAGCGCTGCGGCACGCAGACATCGTTCGACTCGTGGGAGTGCATGTTCAGTCCCGGAGCCGGCAGCAATCTCCCGGCGGAAATTGCCGACGTTAGTACGGAGGTTGGACCGGCTTGTCGCTGCGGGTGCATCATTCACCTGGGCACGGTTAAACCGAAGCGGCTGATAGCATCCTCATCGGAAAGCTGCCCCGAGCGGAGTCTCTGGTTGGTCCAAGGTGACGAAGGACATCGGATACGGTTCACCATGGACTACAGCAAGTTTCCGTGCGACCAGCAGTGGCTGAAGGTTCGTGATGGCGACAAGCTATCTCATGAGTTGATCCTGGAGTACGCTTCGGGGCATGTGGAATCTGGTAAGAGTGCGGACTCTACGGGTCATCAACTGTTGGTGGAGTTCCACTCGAAGAAGATGCAACACTATGACGAGAACTGTATTGCTGGGTTTCTGGGACAGGCGGAACAAATAAGTATGCAAAGCGAAGATATTAATTTCTTTAAGAAATCAATATTCATCGATTCTTAAATTTTCCAGAAATCTCACCCAACAACGTGTCCATTTCGATGGCCAGCAAAGTCATCATGCCATTCGTGCAATCGTTCAGCTATGCCAATCTCACCTTAGCTCATATATGTGCAATAGTATTTATAAGTTTCGTTATCTTTATAAGTTTTCTGCTGTTGTTGCAGTACGTTTTCCGATATAGGAAATATGAACTGGCAACCAGTCGGATGGAACCGGATTCGCCAGCTCATACCCTGTTCGGCTCGGCCGTGTCCTTGAGCAACACTCAACAACCGCGATCGCGTGCCATGTCGACAACAACGTTGATATCGGAAATCGTTTCTTACGTGAAGCTGCGACCCAAAAAGGGCACCGTCAAGCACGATCGACTTCGCGAAAGCGTAGAATACAGTATCGAGAATTATGACGTACCGTCGGATGGCAGCACGGAACTCAGTGGGAAGGCCGTATCGACGGAAAAGGTGGACGAGATTCCACTGCACAACCTGAACAACCTGGATCATCCCAACGGGAGCGATGGTGGTAGTTCATCGAAGGAAATCATCGAACCCTACTCAGACGACCAGTCAACAAATGTCAGCTCAGCGTACTCTACGTTGAACCGAGAGGAGACTCCGCTGGTAACCAGAAGAATACAGAAAACGACTCCCGAACGGCGAAATCAGAGTAAAAGTGAAGGTAAGTTAGCATTTTGCGTGAGTAGAGCGACGTATAGATGATTTAACTGAATTGTATTTTTTACAGGAGAGAGGTCACCAAACGAGAAAACACCTATTCCCAGTAGTAGCAGTACGATCACTTTGACGAACATAAGCCCATCAGACATTGTAAGTAACGATTGCTAATACATTTACCATGGGCGTAGTCAGAGAGGAGGGGGCAGGGGGCGTTCTACAGGGATTCCCAAAGGAATGTCAACAGAAATTCTTTCAGGTATGTTTGCAAGTGTTCCTTCAGAGATTTTTTCAGGGATTACTCCATATATTCCTTCAAGAATTCCGCTAGAGATTGCTCCAATAATTCAATCTGGAATTATCCGAAGTATTTCAGTAGGAGTATCTTCCAGAAACCCTTATAGGAAATTTTACCAGAGA
>NC_085138.1:3382822-3407822 GCF_035046485.1 Aedes albopictus | reverse complement strand
GGTACAAGTGATCGGGTTTCATCAAACCATTTCGGTTGCCGACGGATCACCGGCAGATATTCCGTCAACCAGCGCTTCCAAAAAACGTTCAGCTGGCGCTGGATTAGCTCCCACGACCTACCAAGTATTTCTCGGCGAATTAGTTCACTGGACGATCCGTGAACTGTAGATCCTGCTTCTCTGCCGTATTGTTTCGTGCTGGACGAGCTCAGTAATAAAAAATGATTGGGCGTAAGTGCCTCTGCCTCCACGGCCTCGAGGGGCAAATACGTCAGAGGCCTTGAGTTCACCATATGCTCCGCCTCCACGACCAGCGTTTGCAACCCCTCGTCGTCCAGCTTTCCTTCAGAGTACGCTTCAGCGATTGCAACCTTTACCGACTGTACCAAGCGTTCCCATGCTCCGCCCATATGCGGTGCTCCCGGTGGAATGAAGTTCCACTTCGTGTCGGTGTTGGTGAACGTTGCCGACAGTCCCTGACTTATCTGATGCTGCAGTACTCGTTCAGCTCCTTGGAAATTTGTGCCGTTATCGCTGAAGAATTCGGCGGGTGATCCCCGGCGACCCACAAATCGACGAACACATGAAATGCACGACTCCGTAGACAGCGTATAGGCGACTTCGAGATGGACGGCACGCACCGTTAGGCACGTGAACAGGGCGATCCATCGTTTAACATTGGATCTTCCTAGTTTCACTAACAGCGGTCCGAAGTAGTCAACCCCTGTGTAGGTGAAGGCTCGTTCATGATGTGCTAGGCGCGCAGCCGGAAGGGGCGCCATTGGTGGAATCGCTGGTCTCGCTCGACGGATCTTACAAAATGGGCAGTCACGGCTTACTTTCTTCACTACCAAACGCAGTCTTGGGATGTTGTACATCTGGCGGATCTCGTTAACAACGGTTTCCGCATTGCCGTGACGATATTGCTGATGGTATCGGTAAACCAGAAGCTCCGTGACCTGGTGCTTTCTCGGAAGGATAATTGGATGACGCACGCTATAACAGATGTCTCCAGCCGCCCCGATCCGTCCGCGCTCGCGCAACAAGCCGTTCTCGTCCAGAATCGGCATTAGCCGGTAGATGGAGCTCTGCTTCCCAATGGCCTCCTGTCCGGTTTCATTCGACGCCTTGGTGGAGAGTGCAGCGATCTCGTCGGGATAGGATTCGCGTTGTACAAGCTTGAAAATCGTAATCTCTGCTGCTCGAAGTTCCGCTTGCTGTAGTTGTCCTGCATATTTCGTCTGCGTTTTGTCTGTGTTGTTTACGAATCGGAGAGCGAAAGCTGTTGCTCGTAGTAGTCGGTTCCAGGAGGAAAACCGGACGAAGTCAATCACCGGCTCGATCGAACAATGGTACAGGATTGATGCACGTATTTCCTCTGAAGTAGCGGTCACTGGCTCTTTGGGACGAGGCCACTCAGTCTCCGGAAGACGTAAGAACTCGGGGCCCTGGAACCACTTACTGTTGGGGTTGAAGTACGGGCCGCTTCCCCATTTAGTAGCTTCATCTGCTGGGTTGGATTTTGATGGCACCCATCTCCAATCGCTTGCCGTGGTGTGCTCCAGAATCTCGGCTACTCTAAAGGACACGAACTGTCGGTAGTTCCTAGGGTCGGCCATGATCCAGGCCAAAGCTGTTCTGGAATCTGTCCAAAACACCATCTGGGAAACAGGAACTCCGTGGTTTTCCCGAACGAACTTCGACCAACGTACGCCCAAGACGCACCCTTGTAGTTCCAGCCTGGGAATCGACCATGGCTTTAGCGGAGCCACTTTCGATTTTGCGGCAATCAAACAACACTGTGGTTTAGCTTCTGTATCGAGCGTGCGCAGATAGATAGCGCAAGAGTACGCCACCTCACTCGCATCGACAAACACGTGGAGTTCGCAGTTATGGTATGTCTTCTGATTCGCGAGCCGGAAGTAACATCTTGGGATGCGCACCCCGGAAATGTACTCAATCATCTGCACCCACCGCCGCCATTTCGCAAAGACGTCTGCGCTGACTTGCTCGTCCCATTCAGTGCCTTCTCTCCAGATGTCCTGGATCAGGACTTTGCCATGGATGAGGAACGGTGAGAGCAACCCTAATGGATCAAACAGCGTCATCACGCACCGTAGTACCTGCCTCTTTGTCGGTCGCGTGGACGTTTTAATCAGCGCCTGGACTTCCTCACTCATCTGGGTGGAAAAACTCAGCTCATCCGTGGAAGGACACCATAACATTCCGAGCACTCTTTCCGTCGCCACGCCGTCGACGAGTTTCAGCTGCTTTTCCTCTGCCAGTGGAACTTCACCCAGCCGTTCTAGCACTGTGCAGCTATTGGACCGCCAATTGTGCAGCTTAAAACCTCCGTTACCGTGTACGTGTCGTACATCGCGTGCCACCTTTGCTGCTTCTTCTTCCGTGCCGAAACTAGCCAGGTAATCGTCCACGTAGTGGTCGTCGATAATCGCTTTCACCGCTTCCGGATACAGCTCTAGGTGTTGTTCGGCGTTCCGATTTTTAACGAACTGGGCCGACGCCGGCGAGCATGTGCTACCAAATGTGGCAACGTCCATCAGGTATACCGTCGGCTTTTCAGATGGGTTATTGCGCCACAAGAAACGTTGGGAATTCTTATCGGCTTCTCGGATTTGTATCTGGTGGAACATTTCCTGTATATCCGAGCTGACCGCCACCTGGTACAATCGGAAACGAAAGAGAATCGCAGGAAGGGAAGAAAGTTGATCCGGGCCTTTGAGGAGTGCACTGTTGAGCGATACGCCGTCCACCTTGGCCGCAGCGTCCCAGATGACGCGGACTTTCCCCGGTTTCTTGGGGTTAATGACCGCTCCGACCGGGAGGTGCCACACTCTCCTCGGATCCGCTGCTTCCATTTCCGCTGCTGTAGCCTTGTGTGCATATCCTTTCGCTTCGTACTCCTGTATTTGCCGGTGTAGATTCTCCTTCAGACCCGGGTCACGCTCCATCCTGCGTTCAAGGCATTCCAACCGACGCACTGCCATGGAATAGCTGTTCGGGAACTCTACATGGTCTTCCTTCCAAATAAGTCCCGTTTCGAAGCGATTCCCAACCCGGTGAGTTGTCGCTTCCATTATGGTTAGCGCCCGTTCATCTTCCTTCTTCATCGAGGTTGCTGTCGGACCCGCTCCAGCTCCTTCGATAGCAAAGAAGTCTTTCACCGCCTCGTGAAGTGTTTCGTCGCAAGAGCACTCACATATATGGAAGCTGTGAGATTCAAGGCTACTGCTCCCCCGGGGACCGTATACGCACCAGCCAAGTCTGGTTTTTACCGCCACCGGTGCTGGCCCATCCCCTTCTCGCACCTTCAGAGGCAGTGCCAGCCGCAAGTTGTCTACACCAATGAGGATCTTGGGCACTGCATCGCGGTAGCTGGAGAGTGGAATGCCTTGCAGATGTTTGTGCTTCTTAACCGCATTTTCAACCTCGAAGGTTTGGCGTGGTAGTCCGAGGCTATTGACGGTTCTCGCGTTCAGAAGTTTGTGCCGCTTGTCTTGTCCAATTCCGGCGATTTCGATGGTAATTTGCTGTGACTCCTTTTCCACGCGTGATGTATTCCCTGTCCACCGTAGGCAAAGCGGTAGTTGAGTGCCTTTCACCCCAAGCGAAGCAACCAAATCACTCTCTATCAGTGTCAGGTCGGACCCTTCGTCAAGAAATGCGAAGGTGTTGATCGAGCCTTTAGTCCCATGCAGGGTTACTGGAATGATTCGGAAGAGGGTCGGAGAAGTTAAGCGGCGATGGGTGTGATTTTCCGCCACCTGCATCGTGTGTTCCGATGATTTTGGAGGGCCTCTAGGGGAGTGAAGGAGCGGATGGTGTCGAAACTGGCAGCCTTCGATATCACACGTTTTTCGACCTCGACACGCACGCCGTCCGTGGCTGAACAAACAGTTCTGGCACAAGCCCAACGATCGAACTCGTCTCCAGCGGTCGTCAACGTTTAACTGCTTGAAAGCATTGCAATCGCGAACTCGGTGTCCGCATTTGTTGCAGTGAGCGCAATCGAACTGTTTCGGTGTCTCCTTCGGCTCACGCGATGAATCTCCTGATCTGCTGGATGACTCCGTCGCGTGGGAGTTGATGAATCCCTTTTGCCTCGGACGGTCTCGAGCGCCGCTCCGTCTCGTCTCCGGCTCAAAGGTGGCTACGCTGGTTGCGTCCCGCACCACCGATGACATATAGTCGCCGAAGGTTTTCAAATCTGCGTGAGGAAATCCTCGCTTATATCCGGCCCACATCATCCGTTGATCAGCGGGAAGCTTCGCCACGAGCTCCTGCAAAAGTGACGGATTCGATAGATGAGCGCGTTCGTTCGCCGCTTCAATATGGTCGCACAAAGCCTGCACCGCCATTCCGAAATCGATGAGCCCTTCGAGCCGATCGGGCCTTGGGGCAGGAATGTCCCGCACCTTACGTAACAGGGCGTTGATAAGCAATTCCGGTCGCCCAAACCGCATGCGAAGTGTCTCGATCACTTGAGGTACCGCTGCTGGTAACACCAACCGACTACGTACTGTTTCGAGCGCAGATCCAGTCAAGCACCGTTGTAGACGAAGCATGTTTTCTCCATCCGAAAAGCCACAAGCTTCCGTCGTGTAGCGGTAGTTCGAGATGAAGATCGGCCATTCAGCTGGGTCTCCGCTGAATCGAGGAAGATCCTTAGCCAGGGACTGTCTTGCTGCAAGCTGCTGTTGTGTGGGGCGGAATGGGTCTGGTTGGGAAATCACTTGGTTTGGTTGGGAGCTATCTGACTGACGAGGGGGCGGAGTGGATTCAACCACACGCGAGGGGCAATTACGCGTTTGCATACCGGTTGAATTGCGTTCGGGTTGACTGTAGGGCAAAGTTGCATAGCCCGAGTGCGCGAGTGTATCTCGCAGCTGCTCATGAGAATGTGTAGGAGGCAGACAACTTTCTCCCGGGCGCGCGTCAACACGCTGCTGCTCTCGGGTTGTTGGAAAATTGGTCGTGGGGCAATCACCAGAGGCGTATAGGGTTGTATTTTCAAACAAATTACTCAAGGCTTGACGCTTACCTGGGGGTTCCAAGAGATTCGGACGCATTTTCGATGACTCGAATGCTCGACTTACCGATGGTCCGCCAGATTGGCTTACCGGCAGCTTCAGCGGCCAAATATCGCTCGATCGGTTGGCTCCTCCTACTGCCCCTTCTTGAGAAGGACTGTTGGGCGGCATCAGATCTTCCTGGGGAACCGTAAGCAGTGACCGATTTGTTTTCGGAATTGCACCGGTCTGCTTCACCATGCGCGACGTGCTCGCCGCTGGCTTTGGTGGCTGCAACTTCATCGTGCTGCTCGCGTCCGGCCGTTGAACCGATTCGTTGGTCGATGTACTGGTCTGGATCCCTTCCAGAATTTTCCGGCACAGTTCCAGTTGAGCTTGTAGGTCAACCAGGTCGTCGGGCGTAGGATTGGCGCGCTTCTCGCACAGCTCAACCCTAGCTCTGAGTTCCCGCAGAGCAACTTGGGGGTCTTTCATGCCTTGCAGAAGCTTCACTGAGTTCGGCTCCAGCGCCGTAAGTGGAATCGATACCACAACTGGAGCAGCCGACTTGGGAGTGTCGGATAGTGCCTTTGATCGACGATCGGACGATGCTAGAGGTGCACCGGGAGGGGGCGGCGTCGCAAGGCGCTTGCTGGGAGCTGGTGGAGTCACTTCGTTGGTGGTACCACCGGATAAACCGTCACCGTGATGGTTTTCTGCTTCTTCCCCACCAAGAGCTTTGTCGATCAGCTTCTGCTGTTCGTCTAGATGGCGCCGTTGCAGCTCGAGTTCCATACGGGCACGCTCCATATGCTGTCTTTCCACCAGCTGGCTCAGGCAGACGGAGAAAACCGACGTTGAACTAGCACGGCTGGATTCGCTATGCACCGTAATCGCGTCATCGCTGTGCTGAGCGGAACAGTCACCACATACAAATGCGCGACCAGCGACGCTTGCATTCACGCTGGCGCAAGTGAAGTGCTTCCAAACGTCGCAATGGTCGCACTGGACCATATCCTCCGCGCTATCTGGTCGTTGGCAATCGGGGCAACTGGATTGCTCGCCATTTCGTCCTTTGGATCCTTCCTTGTCCTGAATTCCATCCATGTCGCCACGAATTTTGAAGTTTGTCAATGGTGTAGGGCGTAGGAAAAGGGCAAAACCGGGTTTGATAGCTTTTTTTTTTTTTTTTTTTTTTTTTTTTTTTTTTTTTTTTTTTTTTTTTTTTTTTTTTTTACGTTTTCCACTATGATCTGACTTTGCCTCGTGTCTATCACAGAATGAAAGACCAGTATACTATAGACATTAGACGTCATCCTTGATTGTCATCATAGCTGTCTGTCACAGATATCGCTGCGTCGCTTTTGTTCGCGGACGCGAAGCTTTGGTAGCAGCACAGGGCAGGGTTGCCAGCTTGCCGATTCCTGCGCCGACACTTCAATTTATAGAGTTTTGGAGTTCCTCTAGAATTCAGTCGGTCAGGATTTCCGGTGATTTTTTTTTAAACAATTTGACAAAAGCTTTAGAGGAAGTTTTTTTTTCTTTCCCCTGTTGGGGAAATTAAGTCACTGCGTTCAATAAGCTGAACTTTTGTGCCATTTTGTAGGGGCCCCTAAAATGTGGGGACCGGGGGCCCTGGCCCTCACTGAACATAACCCGCCCCCCCCCCCCCCCCCCCCCACCACAAATTCCAAGACTGCCTATATTCTAGCACTACAAAATAAAAATGATCATATTTGATTTTGTTCTTGTGATAATGTAAGCCTGAAAAGTGAGTATCAAAAAGCTGCGCGCCCAATGGTCATACGACAAAATGGCTAATATAGTAAATATTTTAACTGTAATGTGATGAAAAAGCAAGCCATACTAATCCAGAGCCATGTAGTATCACATACTAGATAGAACCAGAACACATAGGGGATGATAAATAATATAGGGAAAATTAAATAATTCATTTAAACGGATATGAAATTTAGCGACCTGTTTACTTTTCAGTGGTTTGAAATGCAAATTGTCTTCAGTTTCAGGCGCTATCTTGTAAACAGTAGTGACCGAATTAGACAAATCATAACTTGTCGTAAAATAACCCTGTTAGAGATTATGGAACGTTAAAAGTTGAAATATAGATTTGTTAACGTCAAATGGACGGAAATGATGTTTGAAGTTGAAAAACACTTCCGTATTTTTTTTTGCTGCCCCATACTGTAGGAGTTTCCGAAAAAATTCCAGGAGGAAACCACGAAGCAATTCCAGGAGGCACTTTGAAGGATACTGTAATTAGAAGGCACGTGTTGCTAATTGTGGGAATTCAGCTGATGGTTCTCGATGAGAATCGCCCAGCGCAGTGACACGGTACACTGCACGTCCGACGTGGTCGAACGCTGACCAAAGAAAGAGGAAGAGTCGTGGCCTGCTGTGATGTCGTCAGCAGCTATCACTCGATAGCGTGGGCGTTACCCTGGGTGGGGAATGTGCGTGCGTTATCAGTTGTCTGTTGACATATTAGGGGATAAGACTCTAAACACACTGAGAGATGCTTATTGTCAGACATATACCACACACTAATTGATAAATTGAGAGATAAAATTTGTGAAAAAAAAAATCACGTTCAGGAAGAAACTGCAGGAGGAATCCCTGAAGAAACTCCTGGACTAATTCATTCTGGAACCGCTGAACGCACTTTTGAAGGAAATTCTGCAGTAATCCTTGGTAGTTCAACAATTTCTATTGAAGAGATCGCTGCAGAAGCTTCTAAGGAAATTCTCGATTGGAATTTAAAGGAATTTCAGAAAAAAAAATCAGTAAGAATCCCCGAAGGAATTCCAGGAACAATCCTCGAAGGAAATCCAGGAGCAATCCCGAAGGAATTCCAGTAAGAATCTGCAAAGCAATTGCCGAAGGAATTCCAGCAGCAATCCCCAAAGGAACCATAGAAATGAGGAGGAATTCCCAACGGATTTCTAAGAGGAATCTCTGAAAGAATTCAAGGCGGAATCCTCGAAAATTTTCGAAGATGAATCTCCGAAGAAATTCCAGGAAACATCTCTACAGGAATTCTAGAAGAAATTTTTGCAGGAATTTCAGGAGGAATCCCCGAAAGAATTCCAGAAGTATAATTCCCGAAGTGTTCTAGGAAGATCCACAGAAGGATTTTCAAGAGTAATTCTGCAATTTTCGCAAGGAATCTATGGATTTTATCAGGAGTTATCCATGGATTCATCCTTATTTCAATAAGCAAATCTTCATTGAAGAAATTTATATTGAAACTCTTCAAAATAGGTTGCCTCAAATTCATGCTAGATTTCTTCTAAAATATGTTTCAACACTTTTGGTGCTCTCCGATTTGAGTAAGTCATAAGCTGTCTAAGTAAAATCATACTCCAAGAGTTCCAAAATTACTTCCAAATTTTGAAAAAAAACCTTTCAATTTTTCCAAGAACTCTGTTGACAAATTCTTCAAAATGTTTTCAAAAACTTCAGACAAAAAGAATCAAGTAGGAGCGCTTTGATCCTTCAATTCTTCAATTTATAGAGTTTTGGAATTCCTCTAGAATTCAGTCGGTCAGGATTTCCGGTGATTTTTTTAAGAGGATTTTTAGGAGAAAATTCTTGAAATATTTTCAGGTGGAATTTTTCTATGAAGGGGAAATGAATTCCAGGAAGAATCTCCGAAAAATATCCAGGAGGAATACCCGGAAGGATTTTCAGGAGGAATTCCCGGCAGAATTTCTAGAAAAAATTCCAGTCTGAAGCCTGAAAGATTCTTCCTGAAGGAAATCCAGGATGAATTCTTGTAGGAACTTCATAGAGAGATCCTTCAAGAAAATGCCTGATTATAGTCATGAAGAAATTGTTAACCCTCGAGCCGTCGCGTCTTTGACTACCTGCAACGACGCCACGCTCACGTTGTATACCACAAGCGTGCATTTTTCATGGTGCGTGTACTCAGTACACGACGCGACCGCTCCCGGGTTAAAGGAACCTCTACAAAAAATCCTGAAAGAACTCCTCTAGGAATTTCTTAAGGAACTTCTAGAGAAATTTCTGATGTAACTCTCAGATTGAATCCGTGAATTCTCCTGAAAAAAAAATCTTTGAATGAACTCCAGGGACGATCCCTGGAAGAATCCCTAAAGGAACTTCTCGAGTAATCCCCTGGAGGAACTCCTGGAGAAAGCTTAGAAGGAAGTCCTAGACTAATTCTTGATTGAACTTCTGTAGAAATCCCTGAAGTAACTTCTGAACTCTCCTAGAGGTATCTTCGAATCCTTCTCTAAGAATTTCTGAAGGAAATCACGCCGAGATCTCTTTAGAAAATTCTGGAGGAATTAAAGCGGAATTTCTGAAGAAACATCAGCACGAACCCACGAAAATCCTAGAGGAACCTCTGAATAAACTTCTGGAATTCCTGATGGATCTCCAGGAGGCATCCATGAATTCTGAAAGAATCTCAGAAGGAATTTCTGAAAGAATATTTCTGAAGGAATTCCCCTGGAACTACTGAGAAGATCACTGGAGGAGCTTCTGGAACAATCCCTGAAAGATCTACTCTACTGCAGGAATCATCGATGGAACTTCTGGATTAATCCCTGGAGGAACTTCTGTACGAATACATGAAGATACTCCTAGAGAAAGAACTCCTGAAAGAATCACTGAAAAAGCTCCATGAGGCATTTCGATAGGAATCCCAGAAGAATTTCGGGAGGGATCCTTGAGGAAATTTTTAGAAGGGATCCCAAAAGCAACTCCTGTAGGAACGACAAAACTCCTGGAGCTGGAATGATTCTGAAAAGAATGCCAGGAGAAATCCCTAATTGGGATTCTAGAAGAGCTTCTGTAGGAAATACTGGACTAATTCCTAAAGATCTGCTGTAGGAATTCCTGAAAGAGCTTCAGAAGGAACCCCTGAAGGAACTTCTAGACTAATCTCTGAAGGACCTCCTATGGAAAGCTCCGTCGGATCTTCTGGATGAATTACCGATGGATCTTCAGGAGGCATTTCTGAATCCTCCTGAAAGAATCTGTGAATTGGGGCAAGGTAGTCCTAGCTCCAAGTGATCCTAAAATTGCTTTTAATCTTCCATATAGGACATTTTTTACGAAATTCCCTTCCCGGGAGAGAAGTTTTTTGATACGGCAGCGTATACATATTACAGTTAACGCTTGTCGAACTCAAATCGAGGAGCTGAATTCAGTAAACGTTGTTTACCTTGTATGGAGTGTAGTAAGCTACGACTCTGTATCAGGATTCGAAGTAGGTCATGCTAGGATACGAGACAATAAATGATCATTCTGTATAAAGCTATCACCAAGATAAGTCGTCTTATTTGAAGTTCTACATTGGCAGCGAGGTAAAACCGTACTGGAAGATTTGTCGAGTTCGCGCTCGGAGAAAAGAAGGAACGATAGCGGTTGTGAAGTTTAGTGAAGTCAAGTAGAAGTGTGCCGAATCCAAGTGCGGAGTAAAAGAAGTCGGAAGAAACCGGAACCGGAAAAGCCAGCTGTACAAGTGCAGTCCGTCCTGGTCAAGGTCAAGTCAAGATCCAAGTCCGAGTCTGGTTCGATCGTCGTTGAATTCGTTACGGAATCCAAGTTTCTGGAGGTTGCTACCGTCTGGTTTCATCATGTCCATGGTAACTAACAAATTTGTTTATTTCTCTTGGAGATGCTTTTACCATTGTGTTTATGAAACGTACCTAAATGTAGGGATTTGTAAAATCCAGGCCATTTAGGGAGATGAATGTAGGGAACTCAGTAATGTGTCTTACAACAACACTTTGTGTAAATTTATATTAGAGTGCTTTCGAACAATCATTTATAATCATTGATCAGTTATCGCTTGCGCGAGAGTACGCGCAAGCGAATGCGCAACAGCGCTGTCAAAACTATAAATGTAAATAAACCGAGCGTTGACGCTCTCTTTAGTTTTGTACTCCAAACGAACAACAAGTGTCTTTCTTACCCCAGAAGAAACCCCCCGAGATTTACCGTTAATTAAGTGGTTTTAATCGCTAGGTCTAAAGTGTCGGTTTTGCTGTAGTTCCTCCCGTGAGCTGTTAATAAAGTTATTTATTGGTTCCGGTTCTCCGGATTCAAAAGTGGCGACGAGGAAAACTGGTGCGGCGGAGGATTTCGGCGCATTCGGACGGCTATACGGAGCAACAGCGGCAACAGCACTCCATCATCCGCGATCTGCGCGGCGGCGGCGGCGCTAACTGCGGTTAATTAGGGTGAGAACGACAGGGCACACAGTACCAACCTAGGGGCGAGACAGATCTAACGAGAGCAAATCTGTGCTCGAGGTGTTGCTCAGAATTCCTCACAGTTCCTCAGAATTTCTCCCATTTATGCCAAAGTGTGATCTGGCACCAATGTCAAACTGCCAAAGTGTTGCGTGTGCTGAATGAAAATTGCAGTTTTAGGGATGTCTTTCAACAAATTTCGTCGATCATCGATAAAAGGAGTAACTCAGAATTTCTCAGAGTTGCTCTCGTTTGCACAGTGTCTTGCCCCTAGGTACCAACCCAAAGGTAAAGTGGTAATTAGCGAGGAAAAAGTGTGCAAACAGTGATTTTCGCGATTTTCGGTGGAAATTTACTCGTTTCGGTGGTGTTGAAACGCCATTTGCTTTTGGTGGCATAGGCCGTGCGGGAACAAAAAGAACTATCACCAGTATTGTTATTCTTTTTATTTGCTAGTTCTTTTAGTGAAACGAAACCATTTTGTTTTAATTGTATAATAACAGTACCTTTTCTTTCTATTTCGGAGGATAAATTCACAGCGGGTGGCCATACGGTTGTTTCCGGGTGCTGCTGGTTCCTTCCCGCTGGGAGGTGGTCGGTTCGTTTCTTCCCGCCGGGTGGCGATTAGTGCCTGGTTCGTGGACATCGTGGTAAGATCGACATCGATCGGGTGAGTAACGATCAATTTTAGTGCGACTTGTGTTTGAAGATTTTTGCAATTTTATTGATTGTGTGAAACTGTTGTAGAAATTTTGACGTAGGACTACGCTAGACAAATTTTGATTGTTTTGAAAACTTTAACATTTTGAAACTTTATTGATTGCAATTAGTGTTGTAAACCTGTGAAGTGTATTTAACGACTAAATTTGTGTTTTTGCTTATTTTTGGCAAATATGGCGTATGTGTTAAATCCTAATATTGAGCCTTTCCGCAAAGGTCATTCTTTTTCAACTTGGATTAAACTATTAGGATTTCATTTTCGAGTCAACAAGGTCAATGACGATCAAAAGAAGGATCAAATGTTTTTGTTAGGTGGAGATTACCTTTTTAGTATGGCGGACAAATTGTATCCGACCGAAGAAATGTTAGACGAAGTGTCTTATGAAATTTTAATTCAAAAGCTTAAGGAAAAACTTGACGAAACTGATTCAATTCTACTACAAAGGTATAATTTTAGTATGAAAATGCAACAACATGAGGAAACTGCAAGTGATTTCATTTTTTCGCTTAAAGCTTTGGCGGAACATTGTAATTTTGGTGACCAAAAGAATCGCCTTATAGTTGATCGCATTCTTGTTGGTTTAACTGATAATTCCCTTAGACATAGACTTTTAACTGAAGATAGCTCAAAATTGACTTTAGCACAAGTTGAAAACATTATCGCTTCATGGGAAACGGCGAATATTCATACAAAAGCTTTGAAGAACAATGACAATTATGTCTTAGTGGCTTCAATTTATAACAGATATGCTTCTTCTAATGGAAGACAATTTGCTGAATGAAAAGTAAGAACAAGTCCCAAAGGTTTTCGTGGTTCAATGAATAGTCGTTTTGGTTTTCAATCTGCGGAAGATCGTTATAACGTAACTAGGTCAAGATTTCAGCATCCTAGGCATCGACATCCACCAGCTGGTACAATCCATAGGCGCAGAAGAATGGACGACACACGATGGACAATGGAACAACCAATCTGTGATTACTGCGGACGAAGAGGACACCAGCGAAGACAGTGCTACATACTGAGGGACGATTTGAGCGATGAAGAAGTCAACTACATTCCTGAGGCGGTTACCGATGACACAAATGGACTGTCCGAGGAAGTTGATAGGCTAATGACCATCGATTGTGGTTCGGACGGTAGTGATTCAGTTGAACTAGAGTGTATGCATGTTTCTTCCATTGAAAAAAGTGATCCCTGTCTATTGAATGTCTCTATTGAAGACAATCCTGTACAAATGGAGGTTGACAGTGGTTCCTCAGTTACAGTGATGGACAAAAATTCATTTAATTCTAAATTTGACATTCCTTTATTAAAAAGCTCTAAACAACTTGTTGTGGTAAATGGTTCCAGATTACAGGTGTCTGGTGAAGTGGAAGTTAATGTTCAACATAATGACAAAATAGCAAAATTAAATCTGTTAGTGATTGATTGTGATTATCAGTTCATTCCACTACTGGGTAGACCATGGTTGGATGAATTTTGTCCCAACTGGAGAAATTTTTTTGGTGACTTGATGCCAGTGAACAATATTTTGAAAAATCAAAGCAAAGCACTAGTTGCTGATACGAATCCAAACTTGTACGACATAGTTGTCAAGAATTCGACTAAAGCTGTAAAACATTTGGAAACAGACTTGATTTCAACTCGTGAAGTGCCAATTTTTGAACATTTTCATGACGTTCCCTTTTATTTTCGGGAGATTATTTTCAAATGTGATAATAGGTTTAATACAGAGAAGTCAATTATTACTATTGAAACAAAACCTCATACAACCGCTTGTATTTTGGACAAAGTTAAACAACCGATATTTTCAACGTTTGATTTGTTGGATGCTGCGCAAACCATGATCAACAGTGCTGCCTTAACGGGTAATGCTGATGTTTGCCTACGACTTCGATCGAAATTGTCTGTTCTTCTGGAATATCATCAAAAATTTGGAAAAAGCTTGATGTTTGAGAACAACTTACCGGTAATTTTACTGGATATTGCAAAGCAGACAAGGCGTTATACGTTTTTGCAGCAGCTTTTGAGCATTCTACACCATGGTTGGCAAGCTACCATTGATAAGCTTGTTGTTGCTTGTGGCCTTTGTGCAACTGTGGAAATACTTCCAAAACTAAACATTAGGACAAAAAGCAAACCTGCCGAGACACCATTTAGTAAGAAACACACAATTGATTTTCGTTTCAAGCACAATGCCTTCTTATTGTTGGTGAACAGTTTCTCTAAATGGGTGGAGGTAAATAGTATGAGGAAAATTTTATTAAAATTTGCTGATTGTTTTGGATTGCCAGACTTATTGTCGGACAAAGGTCTCTCGTTTAACACGCTATCAAAATTCATAACTAAGCAAATACAAAGCATTAATGTAACTAACAAACATTACAATCCTGCTGATACTGGCCAGGAAAAGCTGACATTTTACTTCAAGCATGGAATCGTTGAGTGGTGTGTGAGAGACCGGATGGCTTTGAAAGTTTTGACGTTGAAGGTTGAATTTCCTTCTGAATATGTACTTGCATGTTTAGTATTGATGGTTACCAACATGGTTAACCAAAACAGAAATTATCAGCTAATGCTGATACTACTGTTTCTACTGTTTTTGAAAGCAAATCAATACTACACTGACGACATTACATTTAAGGTGTGGAGTAAGCAAAACATTCCACATCTACAAGAACAACGGGTAATTATATGTTTTTCAAAGCGGATTTCTGAAAACTTATTACAGATCCTGGTAGATGCCGAAACGAGATCAACCACTCATTCTACTCGAATTCGGATCGTTGAAGATGGACGAGAACCAGAGCTGTCAACACGGTCGATACGAGTGGTCAAGACTGGTCGGTCAATGCCGGCTATCGCTGAATCCAATAGAGGAGCCGTGGACGGAGGTGATGTCCGGCAAATACCGGATCAGAGTGTTATCGAAGAAAGAAGAAAAAGTGATATACTAATAGAGCGTAGAAACAAGAAAAGAAAAGCCCAGTCGGAATTGGTAGAGCTTACTGGCCTACCCCGACGTTCGAAGCGAGTTAGGAAATCTAGAGTAGAAAATGAATTCATACTTTGTCAAACGATACCCCTTTAGTTGAATTTCTGTTCAATAACTTTTTTTTATAAGGAGGAAGAGCTAATGTGTCTTACAACAACACTTTGTGTAAATTTATATTAGAGTGCTTTCAAACAATCATTTATAATCATTGATCAGTTATCGCTTGCGCGAGAGTACGCGCAAGCGAATGCGCAACAGCGCTGTCAAAACTATAAATGTAAATAAACCGAGCGTTGACGCTCTCTTTAGTTTTGTACTCCAAACGAACAACAAGTGTCTTTCTTACCCCAGAAGAAACCCCCCGAGATTTACCGTTAATTAAGTGGTTTTAATCGCTAGGTCTAAAGTGTCGGTTTTGCTGTAGTTCCTCCCGTGAGCTGTTAATAAAGTTATTTATTGGTTCCGGTTCTCCGGATTCAAAACTCAGATTCCAGGCCATTCATCTGGAAGCTAGGGGCAAGACACTGTGCAAACGAGAGTAACTCTGAGAAATTCTGAGTAACTCATTTCACCAATGATCGACGAAATTTGTTGAAAAACACCCCTAAAACTGCAAGAAAGGCGAGACATCGGGCAATATTGTTTTGATTTTGCAATGAATCAGGCAACACCCAAGTAAAATCGGGAGCAATCCGGAGGAATTCTGAGCAACTCTGTGATGGGAAATGTACTCTCCAGCACAGTGTCTTGCCCCAAGTCTGGAAGCCCACTAACGTGAGGCAATTAGGAAGTCTCTAAATGAAGGAAACAATGTTTCAGGCCATTTAGAGAGTCAAATGAAGGGAACAATGATTCCAGGCCATTTGACTGATCCGAAGTCGGATAAAGTAAAGCGAAGGGAATTAAGATTCTAGACCGCTAATTTTGAGCATAGTTGTTCGGAAAAGTTGCCCTAAAAAGGAAAATACAAAATAAATAATATGTAATAATAAAGAAATAAAAAAAAATATCAGTGATTGCGCATTAAATCAAAGAAACATTTAACTTTTGAATTTCAGCTTAATTGCAACATATTGCCGTTCCATGAGACCGGCGATGGCCCAACATCTTCGCGATGGGAAGAATGGAAAGGACAATTTTTGGCGTACCTGGCGTTGAAAGGTGTTACTGATCACGAAGAATTATACAACGCTCTTATGTGCTTCGGTGGACCGGACGTCAGGAAAATTGCGAAAAATTTGGAGATCACCGGTAATATCCTGGACAACCGTTACAGAGCAGCGATGGAGGCCTTGGATAATTACTTTTCTCCACGAATGTCACTACGATACGAGCGGTACAAGTTCAGGCA
This sequence comes from Aedes albopictus, assembly GCF_035046485.1. Taxonomy (NCBI): domain Eukaryota; kingdom Metazoa; phylum Arthropoda; class Insecta; order Diptera; family Culicidae; genus Aedes; species Aedes albopictus. The sequence goes on along the minus strand of NC_085138.1, from coordinate 3,391,483 downwards.
ACTCAAGTTTAATCCCAAGGAGAAATTGGACCAGTTCGTTCTACGTCTCAAAATCCAAGCAGCGGCATGCAATTTCGAAGATCAACTCGATCAAATGGTCATGGATCAAATCGTTTATGCAACTCAAAACGACGATAAATTGAGGGCCAAATATCTGGAAGCTGATGTAACTCTGGACGAAATGCTGAAGATTGGGCGTACTCATGAGACCGTGGCCACCCAGGTACAAGAATTTCGATCCAAACCAACGTATGATGGTATTGACGTCCAAGAACTGCAAGCGGTGTCTCATTCAGGCAATACTCTAAAGGATAAAGTTGGGATAAAGGTACGTGCACTAAATGTTCAGGAAAACACCCTACTGGCGATCAGAAATGTCCTGCTCGGGAATCGAGGTGCAACAACTGTGGAAAAAATGGGACATTTTGCACGTTGCTATTGGAAACCGCGCCAAACCTTTCACCCTTAGGACAGCAAGACAAACGGGCTGTTTCGGAAAGCTCTAATTATCCAGCCAGCCGTTTCCGAGGAAGCTCATCGAACAAGAAACAGAAGTTTGTAAGAGAACTGGATGATGTTACCGATAAGGTGGAGATCCGTGAGTTGTTCCACCTCGACAACAAACGCAGAGTAGATGCAGCTGTTGGGGGAGTGAAGCTTCGTTTCGTAGTGGATACTGGTGCGGATGAAGACGTCCTCAGCGCAGCCGACTGGAAGACCCTGAAGAAGGTGGGTTTCAAGGCATTTGATGTACGGAAAGGCAGCAAGAAAATTTTCCGAGGATATGGTTCAAATCATCCCTTGACAGTCCTTGGCGAAGTGGATGCAGAAATTTCGATAGGAGATCAAGCCTGCAGCACCACGTTCTTCGTAATCGAAGGAGGAAACTGTTCGTTGCTTTCCGGGAGGTCGGCCGAAAATATAGGAGTGGTAAAGTTTCTCAACGTAGCAAACAGCATTGCTTTGCCCTGCATCAAAGGTGAGATTTGATTATCAATTGTTTGTTCTTGATTATAATATATAACGAATTATGTAGATATGGCAGCTTGTATTAAGATTGATAAATCGGTACCACCGGTTCGCCAAGCCTTTCGACGTATACCTATTCCACTTGAGAAATTAACATTATTGAAATTAAAAGAATTAGAAGAGCAGGATATAATTGAAAGAGTAAATGAGGCGTCAGAATGGGTTTCTCCAATGCTCATTAAGAGGAAAACTGCTAACAAAGTTCGAGTAATTATCGATTTGAGGGAACCAAACAAAGCCATTGTAAGAGAAGTGCATCCTTTGCCAACAATGGAGCAAATGATTTGTCGTCTAAAGGGAAGCAAATACTTCACCAAATTTGACATTAAGCAAGCATTTCATCAATTATTGCTTCATGAAGAATGTCGATATATAACTACATTCATTTCACCGTTAGGTTTGGATTTTGAAATATATTTTTCGAATAAATATTAAAATCTATTGATTTGATAGGCTTAATGCGCTACAAACGTCTTGTATTTGGATTATCTGCTGCTCCAGAAATATTTCAAAAATGCATGGAAACTATATTGGCAGATATGCCGTGGCTGATCGTTTTCATTGACGACATTTTGCTACACGCTCCTGATCGAGAGACTCTCACATTAAGGACTGATTTGGTGAAGAAACGTCTGGCAGAAAGAAATGTACTCTTGAATGACGCAAAAACTCTTGAATGCGTAGAGGAGATAGATTTTCTTGGTTATCACCTATCAGCCAAAGGCGCGAGAGTTTCTAGTTTGAAACTAGATGCTATAAATCAGTTTCGTCAACCCCATTCGGCGGAAGAGATGCGGAGCTTCTTAGGCTTGGTAACTTTTGTGAATCGATATATTCCACATTTGTCCACTATCGCAAGTCCTTTATATAACCTAACGAAAAAAGGAATACCTTTTGTTTGGAGTCAAACCCATCAAAAATCTTTCGATGCCCTCAAGTCAATTTTAGCACGAAACGAAACTCTTGCGTACTTTGATCCTGAACTGGAAACTTTTCTAGTAGCAGATGCGAGCCCAGTTGGTCTAGGAGCAGTACTGTACCAAAAGACAAGAGAAGGTTTGTTCAAAATCATAAGCTACGCTTCTAAAGCATTATCGGATGTAGAAAAGAGATATGCTCAAACTGAGCGTGAAGCCTTGGCGCTTGTATGGGCACCTGAAAAATTTCATTATTACTTGTACGGGAAGTTCTTTTGGCTTATTACCGACCACAAGCCTTTGGTAACAATATTTGGAGACAGAGCAAAACCATGCGCTTGCATAGAAAGATGGAAGCTTCGTCTCATGTCCTATGATTACAAGGTAATTTATCAGCCTGGAAAAACAAATATTGCTGATTCATTCTCACGGTTATACCAAGAAATGGGAACGAACATCCAAAGTTATGACGAAGAAAGTGAGAGGATAATACGGTTAGTATCATTTGACGCATGCCCAATTGCTATACCGTTGGAAGACATTATCGCAGCTATAAGTCAGGATATTGAATTGAATGAGCTTATGCAATGGATTTCGTACCCTATCAGAAGATGGCCCAAAACGTTATCGAGATACAAAACGATTGCGCATGATTTATCAACAGATGGGAAACTAGTACTGAAAAATGATAGAATAGTTATACCTAGAATTTTGCAAGGAAAGGTTCTACAGCTTGCTCATGAGCCACATCTAGGATGTGAATCAATGAAGAGACGTTTAAGGCAAAAAGTTTGGTGGAGTCGTATGGATTTGATGGTTCAAGATTACGTGAAGCGATGTGCAGGCTGTTTGCTAGTATCTAAGCGAATACCGAACCTATGACCAGAACACCTCTACCAGAAAGACCTTGGCGGAAATTAGCTTTGGATTTTACGGAAGTTACAAATGGAATCCATCTCTCAGTAGTCGTGGACTATTTTTCAAGATACCCAGAAATTGAAATCATGACTTCAACAACGGCAAAAACGACTATTTTCAAACTTCGAACTATTTTCTCGAGATTTGGATTTCCTGAGGAAATTGTATGTGACAACGGGCCACCATTTGCTTCTGTTGAATTTACTCAGTTTTGCAAAGTGAGTGGTATCAAAATCTCATATTCAATTCCATACGCACCATTCCAGAACGGTTTGGTCGAACGACATAATAGGACATTATTGAAAACTGTTAAAATAAGCATTGCAATGGGGAGGAATTGGAAAGATGATCTGCAGGTAAAATGGTCTAACATGATTTTTTTTAATCATTTAATATTTGAGGCAAACATTTTTTTTTCTTTTCTTAGGATTTTCTTCTAGCTTATCGTAACACACCTCATTCAACAACAAACGTTACCCCAGCAAAGCTGTTATTGGGAAGAAATCTTCGAGATAAAATTCCAATGATCCGTGTATCCGAACATTCAAACCCCGAGAACAGAGTATGACATTCTGACAAAACAAAGAAAGAAAAAGGAAAGGAGTATGGAGATTCGAAAAGAAGAGCAAGAGAATCACACATTGACGTTGGAGATCATGTAGTCGTGAAAAATTTGGTGAAACCAAACAAGTTAGAAACAAACTTCAACCCTCAACCTCATGTTGTCGTTAAGAAGAATGGAACCCGGATTACTTTGAAGAACTTATTAACTGGAGTTGAATTCGATTGCCACGTGAATCATGCAAAGCTTTTAATTTCTAGTAACCCGGTCAATACCCGTAGCGGCTCGCCAGATGATGTCCTCGATAGTTGTGAAGAAAATCGTCCTTGTGAAGTCGACAATGGAATCGTTGGCCGAGATGAAACCCGAATGCAGAGACGTAAACGTAAACCAGAATATTTGAATGATTATGAAATTTACAAGCTAAGCAAACAAGAAATGAATTAAATAGTTGAATAATTGTTAAATAAAACTTAAACTTAAAATAAATAAAAAGGAGGAGAGATGTAGTAAGCTACGACTCTGTATCAGGATTCGAAGTAGGTCATGCTAGGATACGAGACAATAAATGATCATTCTGTATAAAGCTATCACCAAGATAAGTCGTCTTATTTGAAGTTCTACATGGAGCATCACATGACCTCATGATCGATCCTAAATCAGCTATTCCGATATCGAAGTAAAGTTTCAGATTGATACCTGGGCTCCCACTTAGTTCAAACAATACTGGAATAGTCTAGAGTCATGTCGTCAAACAAAACTGTATTGTACAGAGCCGGGGTGGCGAAGTATCTAACAAATCTGTCCAAGCAGTATTGCAGCATGCTGGTCAAAACATTGGTCAAATCCGATTGTGGATATCTGAATAATTATATTATTAGGAAATTATATGATGAATGTTCAATAAGTGCTATAATAAAAGCAAACGATTCAAAGTTATTGCCATATTACAATAAAATGGCTATTTAGTTTAAGGAGTACAACATATTGTCTATTACTTACCTTTTCGGTTCAGTTCTCGATGGTCCAGATCTAAGGATGTTTCTTTCCAATTACTACACCGTCCATGAAACTTGATTTATTTAACTTTTATTGTCCCTCACGTTCCTCATCAACTGACATACGGATTGACGTCCCGTTCCATCCGGTCGGTCTGCGTTTCCGCCCCAACTGCACAAGCCAACAGAGTGTTCACGTTCTTCTCTTCCCCGGCACCGTACACGTACCCATTGGCCTTATCAATCGCATTCTTCAGCCGCAGCAGACTGTCGTCCCTGTTGCAATCCAGCAGACAGAACGAAACCAAACTGTAGTCCTCGACCATGGAAACGATGGCCGCATTCAGCTTCTTGTACTTATTCTTGGGCCCCATGGAATTGTCCACGGACTCCAACAGGTAGCTCAAATCCAGAACGTCCGTGTAGTATTCCAGATTGAAGGCCAGTTTTGATTCGTACTCCTTCAGCAGGTCCGCCTTGGTGAGGACATTCACGTGGGGCAGTCCCATCTGCAGCATGGTGTGCAGGGACAACAGCAGGGTGGAAATGAACTTATGCGGCTCTGAGCAGTGATGGGATTCTACCAGGTGCACCGTGCACAGATGGTAACCAAGCTTTTCCAGCTGTTCGAAAATGTTCTTCATCGAGTTGTGATGGGTGTAGAGTTCCACCTGGCCGGGACAATCGAATATGAAGTACTTGTCCGGGGAGGCCTTCAACTGTTCCAGCAGCCAGCCAAAGTTCGTTTCCAGGAACTCCATGCAGTAGATGAGTGCTCCGTTCGGGCCAAGATTGAACTGCTCCATCACGTCTTCCACCGTTATGAGCTGCATGATGTCGATGGTCGTCTCGTACTCCATGTTATCATTCGCCGGGTCCAGATTGACCACCGTCACTTTGCGTTCCAGCTTTTCGAGGAACTGTTTCATTTTGGCGCAGTATGTCGTTTTGCCGGATCCGGGAGGTCCTATCACCAGCTGCCCATAGAGGGGCGTCTGCGTTCTCAGTGTTACCACTTTATTTTGCATTTTAAAACACAGAATAACTATGAATTTCTTAAGGATTTTATCTTTTGATTGTAAAAGAAACACAAGCGATGTGAACTCGCGACGATACGATTTTGTTTGTAAACTTTCCTTGAAATATTTCAATTGACAATCGAACTACCTGAATAGGGGTGTCCATAATCTCGTTTGAACTACTACGCACATCAACTTGTATTTATTGTTGGAAGCGATGCGACTGGAAAACTCTAGTAGGCTATGATTAGTCGATATGTCATTAATTAGATACGTAAAATAAAAATGTGTTCATTCTGTTCTTGCCCACTGTAGAAGAAGGTTGTTTCTTTACTACGACTACGGCCCACCTCCCATAGGTTATTGGCCCAGGGAAGATCACTGCGAAGATCGAATACGAAGATTACAATGGACGGTGGAAAATTTTGTATCGAGAAGTTACGAAGCGGCGGATATGAAACCTGGCGGTTCAAGGTCGAAATGTTGTTAGTCCGGGAGAATTTGTGGAAGTTCGTGTCGGAGGCCGCCCCTACCCCTCCGACGGACGCTTGGAAGGAAGGTGACGCGAAGGCCCGGGCTACGATCGCCCTTCTGGTGGACGATTGCCAACATCCGCTGATTAGAAACTGCAAGACCGCGAAGGCTACGTGGGACGAAATCAAGAAGCACCATCAGAAAACGACGATGACGACCAAGGTATCCCTGTTGAAGAAGCTTTGTAAGGCGGAGTACAACGAAAACGGGGACATGGAAGGCCACTTGTTCCGGATGGAAGAACTTTTCTCCAGTCTGGCGAACGCGGGTCAGGAATTGGATGCGAACCTGAAAGTGGCAATGGTTCTGAAGAGCATGCCGGATTCCTACGACAACTTGACCACGGCATTGGAGACTCGTGAAGACAAGGACCTGACCATGGAGCTAATCAAAGGAAAGTTACTGGACGAAGCGCAAAAGAGAATGGAGAAGACCCGTCAAGGCGAAGCCATCCTGCGTGTCGGTACCGAGAAGAAGACCATCGTCTGCCACCAATGTCGGAAGCCAGGCCATATGAAGCGTGACTGTCCGATGGTGATGAAGAAAGAAGGCTCGTCGACGTTTGCAGGACGAGGAGGTACTCAGCAGAAGCCCAAGCCGAAGGGGAAGACAGCGAAAACCACACCGTTTGCGTTCACGGCATCTCAAACCCGGAAGCAGTTGAAGACGTGGATAATCGATTCCGGTGCTACTGCCCATATGTGTTGCGATCAATCGTTTTTCGAGGACCTGAAGCAAAGTTCTGGCGTGACCATCACTCTAGCTGACGGCAACGAAACGGATGTCCAGGGAGTAGGAACCGGCCGTCTGTTCTGCTACGATGACAACGGAGAGCAACAAGAAATCATCCTCAGCAACGTCTTCTATGTTCCGGAATTAGAATCGAACTTGGTGTCTGTCGGAAGCCTAGTCAACAAGGGAGCAGATGTGACGTTCACGAAATCCCGAGGCTGCGTGATTCAGTATGGAGGCGTTGTTGCGGCAGTTGCGCACAAGGTTGGGGGATTATACCAACTGAAGACCTGTACCGAGCGAAGCATGAAAGTTGCACACCATACGAAGGATTGCATTCATTCGTGGCATCGTAAACTAGGACATCGAGATCCGGAAGCGATCCAGCGAGTTGTCCGTGAAGGTTTGGCGAAGGGCGTATCCATCAAGAAATGTGATGTCTACCAGACCTGTGAGTGCTGCGCTGAAGGAAAGATCGCAAGGAAGCCGTTCCCGAGAAAGACGGAGCGACAATCGAAGAAGATTCTGGATCTGGTTCATACGGACATCTGCGGACCGATGAATACTGTGACGCCGGGCGGATCAAGATACTTCCTGACACTCATAGACGATTACAGCCGCTATACGGTTGTGTATTTTCTGAAGCGAAAATCTGAAGCGACTGAAGTAATCGAAGAATACGTTGCCATGGTTCGGAACCGATTTGGACGGAATCCTACTGTAATCCGCTCGGACCAGGGTGGTGAGTATAAGGCGAAGCGTTTGGGGCAATTCTACCGAGCCAACGGGATTGTTCCGCAGTACACAGCAGGTTACTCGCCACAACAAAATGGTGTTGCGGAACGCAAGAATCGGACGATAGTGGAGATGGCTCGTTGTATGTTACTGGATGCAAAACTCGGACATCGTTTCTGGGCCGAAGCAGTGAATGCAGCCGTGCATCTTCAAAACATGCTCCCGTCAAGAGCCATCGAAAAGACGCCTTACGAAGCGTGGTACGAGAAGCAGCCGGACTACAGCAACTTGCACATTTTTGGAACCACAGCCATCGTGCATGTTCCGGCCGAGAAACGGAGGAAGCTGGATCCAAAGGGAAAGAAGCTAACATTCGTTGGGTATGCAGACAACCACAAAGCCTTTCGGTTCATTGACCCGGACACCGACAAGATAATCATCAGCCGTGATGCGCAGTTCATCGAAATGGAAGATCAGGAAGCAGATAATTCCCCTAAGAGTCCGGTATCGTCGCAAATTGTGGAATATGAAGCTGAAGTCATTCCGTTCAATCCCGAGTCTGAAGGAGATGGAGAAGTTTCTGATGAAGAAGGCAACGTTGATGATACCCTGGTTGAGGAGGAGCCTGAGGATACAGATTCCAGCTTTTACGATACCTCGAATGAAGACGAAGCTGATGGAGGAGATACGCCAGCGCGTCGGCCGATGCGTAGCACGAGAGGAGTATTGCCACAACGATATCGAGAGACCACTGGTATGGTGCGAAAGCTAACTGACGAGCCAAGGACATTCAATGAAGCCATGAAAGGACCTGAAGCGGAGTTGTGGAAAGCAGCTATGGACGATGAGATGACGTCGTTGCGAGAGAATGGCACATGGCAGCTGACGGATTTACCGCCGGGACGCAAGGCGGTTGGCTGCAAATGGATCTTCAAGCGGAAGTTAGACGAAGATGGAAACGTGGTAAGATATAAAGCCCGGCTAGTCGCTCAAGGATTCACCCAAAAGTTCGGGACAGACTATGATGAAGTCTTTGCACCGGTGGTTCGTCAGGTGACTTTCCGGGTGCTACTGACGGTTGCCAGCCAACGAGGAATGGTCGTGAAGCATGCAGATGTGAAAACCGCATACCTGAATGGAGAACTGGAGGAATCAATCTTCATGCGACAGCCACCCGGATACGAGGATGAAAACAGGGATGCCGTGTGTTCGCTACA